>NC_134907.1:11825137-11832637 GCF_041734735.1 Babylonia areolata
GCTGAAGAAGAAGAACATGTCAGACAACACCATCATCGTTTTCACCACGGACAACGGGGGGCCTGCCAACGGCTTCGACTACAACGCTGCCAACAACTTTCCTCTGAGGTGATAATGATAATAATGATAATGATGATAATGATGATGATAATGATAATAATGATAATAATGATGATGAGGAGAAGAAGAAGAAGAATAGTCGTAATGATGATAATGATGATAATGATGATGAGGAGAAGAAGAAGAAGAAGAATAGTCGTAATGATGATAATGATAATAATGATGATAATGATGATAAGGAGAAGAAGAAGAAGAAGAAGAATAGTCGTAATGATGATAATGATGATAATGATGATAAGGAGAAGAAGAAGAAGAATAGGCGTAATGATGATGATGATAATAATAATAATAATAATAATAATGATAATAGTTATAGTGACGGGCGCAATAGCCAAGTGGTTAAAGTGTTGGACTGTCAATCTGAGGGTCCCGGGTTTGAATCACGGTGACAGCGCCTGGTGGGTAAAGGGTGGAGATTTTTACGATCTCCCAGGTCAACATATGTGCAGACCTGCTAGTGCCTGAACCCCCTTCGTGTGTATATGCAAGCAGAAGATCAAATACGCACGTTAAAGATCCTGTAACCCATGTCAGCGTTCGGTGGGTTATGGAAACAAGAGCATACCCAGCATACACACCCCCGAAAACGGAGTATGGCTGCCTACATGGCGGGGTAAAAACAGTCATACACGTAAAAGCCCACTCATGTGCATACGAGTGAACGCAGAAGAAGAAGAAGAAGAAGAAGTTATAGTAATAATGGTGGGTGGGGACAGGAGTGTGGGAATTTTTTTTTTTTTTTTTTTTTTTGGTGGTGGTGGTGAGGTAGGCATGGATTGGATTGATTGGTGATGAGCTGTGGTGTGGCAGTGGTGTGTGTGTGGGTGTTGGGGGTGGGGGAGGAGGAAGGTTGTTTGTGTATGTGTGTGTGTGTGTGTGTGGAGATTGTGTGTGTGCGTGTGTGTCTGTGGAAATGACTTTATGTCTGTGTGCGTTTATGCCTGTGTGTGTGTGTGAAAGTCTACTTTTGCACAAAGAATGTTCCAAAGTCTGTGGAATTAGAGCATGATGATGACAAGAGACGACAGACCACCATGATGATGACGATAAATATAATCATAATAAATCTAATGCTGATTCTACTACTGCTACCGCTGCCGCTGACAACAGCTATTATTATAAAGATTGTTACAAGTATGATCAGACAGATTTCTATTATTATCATCATCTCTATATTACCAGTATTATTATTATTATTATTATTATTTTCATTTCATCACTATTAGTATATTGATTATTATTACTTTTTCATCACTATTATGATTATTATCATGATTATGATGATGATGAAGATGATTGTTATTATTATTATTATTATCATTATAATTATTATTATTATTATTATTATGGTGGTGGTTGTTTTTGTTGTTGTTGTAAGCATTATTATTGTCATCATCATCATCATCATCATCATTATTATACAGACTTTTAACAGTACAATACTTCCATGTCGCAAACCTCCCCACCTGCTGGGCTCAGAGTGCTTTCCCACTGTGAAACACCACCACCCACCCACCCGTACAGCAGTACATGAAGACATGCAAGAAAAACAACAACAACAACAACATCATCATCATCATCACATAACCGTCCAGTGACAAGACACCTGAAAAACGCTCTGTTGGAAGGAGGTGAGGGTGGTGGTAATCCTCCACTCACCCCCCCCCCCCACCCCCAACCCCCACCATCCCCACACCATCCCCACACACCCTTTCTTATATTATGAGAAAAACAGACATTGTATTGCATTACCCTTTTTGAAATTTCGGGCTGCTCTCCCCCAAGGAGAGCGCTTCACTCAGAAGCAACTGAAAGGGAAACTTAATAATAATAATAATATTAATGATAAGAAACTTACACTTAGAGAGGCCTGAAAGACACGCTGTGGAGGGAGGGGTGGGGGGGTGGGCTTCCTCCACCCCCCTCTGTCCCCCTCTCTCCCACCCCCACCACTTCGGAAGCAACTTATTCTTCATGGTTTGTGAGGTGCAACTCCCATGTTCGCTGGTATGTGCAAGAGTGGGCTTTTACGTGTATGACCGTTTCTGCCCCGCCATGTAGGCAGCCATACTCCTTTTTCGGGGGGGGCAAGCTTAGTAATAATTAGAAACTTACACTTACAGAGGCCTGAAAGCCACGCTGTGGGAGGGAGGGGTGAGGGGGGTGGGCTTCCTCCACTCCCCTCTCCTCAAGAAGCAGGGCTACGTCGCGGAGCAGATGCTTCACGTCTGCGACTGGCTCCCGACGCTGTACGAGGCCGCCGGAGGTGAGCCCAGTGTGCTGAAGAACCTTGATGGAGTCAGCGCCTGGAAGACACTGTCCACCGACGGTGCCCCTGTCCGCAGCGAGATCCTTCACAACATCGACCCCATCAACAGGTTCGCAGGGATCCGGGTGGGCGAGTTCAAGCTGGTGACTGGGAACATCGGAAACGGCCACAACGGCTGGTACCCTCAGTGGAGGCTGGATGGGGACGAGTGGCGGTTGCACGTCGATCGGTTTCGTTCCAACGATGCGACGGTTTCTGCTGCTGCGTCTGCCTCCTCCTCCTCCTCCTCCTCCCACTCCTCCTCCCCTTCCCATCCTCCTCCTCCTCCTTCTCCTCTTCCTCTGCGCAGCGATCGTCACCACCAGCAGCTACAGCAAGAGCATCATCGCCGTCTTTCTTTGGAAGAAGCGTTGCGGGGATCTCTTTCTGCCTCTCATCTGAAAGAGACGACCTACCGTGCAAAGGATGGCGCTATATTGATGGGTATGAAAAACTCGGATTCAATGGAATCTTCTTCTTACCTGAAAGAGATGTCTTACCACGGCATTAGCTCGACGGATGCAACGAAAAACTCGGAGTCGACGTCTTCGCGTCTCTTCGCCGGCTCGGGGCCGGTGAGAGTGGACTGCGGGAGGAAGCCAGCCAACGCCAGCACCAACTGCCGGCCTGAGAAGGCGCCGTGCCTGTTCCACATTCCGTCGGACCCCTGCGAGTACAACAACATCGCCGCCGGCAACGCCGACATTGTGGCCGCCTTGTTCCGGCGCCTGACAGAGTACATGTACACCATGGTACCTCCGGGCAACAAGCCGTGTGACGATCGGGGGAACCCCAAGTACCACAACAACACCTGGGTACCCTGGGTGACTCTGTGAGGAGGAAGGGGTAGGAGTGATGAAATAGTGATGTGTGCTGGTTACCTTAGGTACCCTGGGTGATTCTGTGAGGAGGAAGGGGTAGGGGTGATGAAATGCTTGATGTGTGCTGGTTACCCTGGGTACCCTGGGTGACTCTGTGAGGAGGAAGGGGTAGGGGTGATGAAATAGTGATGTGTGCTGGTTACCTTAGGTACCCGGGGTGACTCTGTGAGGAGGAAGGGGTAGGGGTGATGAAATGCTTGATGTGTGCTGGTTACCCTGGGTACCCTGGGTGACTCCATGAGGAGGAAGGGGTAGGGGTGATGAAATGCTTGATGTGTGCTGGTTACCCTGGGTACCCTGGGTGACTCCATGAGGAGGAAGGGGTAACAAGCTGTGTGATGATCGGGGAAACCCCAAGTACCACAACAACATCTGGGTACCCTGGGTGACTCTGTGAGGAGTGGGGGTAGGGGTGACGAAATAGTGATGTGAGCTGGTTACCCTGGGTGATTCTGTGAGGAGGAAGGGGTAGGGATGACGAAATAGTGATGTGTGCTGGTTACCCTGGGTACCCTGGGTGACTCCGTGAGGAGGAAGGGGTAGGGGTGATGAATTGCTTGATGTGTGCTGGTTACCCTGGGTACCCTGGGTGATTCTGTGAGGAGGAAGGGGTAGGGGTGACGAAATAGTGATGTGTGCTGGTTACCCTGGGTACCCTGGGTGATTCTGTGAGGAGGAAGGGGTAGGGGTGATGAAATGCTTGATGTGTGCTGGTTACCCTGGGTACCCTGGGTGATTCTGTGAGGAGGAAGGGGTAGGGGTGACGGAATAGTGATGCGTGCTAGTTACCCTGGGTACCCTGGGTGATTCTGTGGGGCCTTGATCATTTTGTAACTGAGGGATGTTATGTAACAGTGTGCTTGCAGTCACTGCTTATGTTTTTGTTCTGGGTGACATCTCGATGCTCAAAGACTTTGCGCTTTATAAATAAACTCACTACTGTCATTGTGCTGCAGATTTGTAGGGTTTCTGTCTTTTTTCTTTTTTTTGGGTTTTTTTTTTTGCCTAAATGTTATTTTCTGGGTTTTTTTTCCAGTTCAGATTTTCTAGATTTTGATATTTTTTTTATATCTTAAAAAAAAAATTAAAATTTTTATTTTTTATTTTTATAGAAGTTGTTGTTGTTTTTTCTTCCTACTTAACTGATGTATTCAGTTCACATTACTTCTCTGTCAGATGGCTGCCTTACAAAGTATTGATCACAAAATGATTAGCCACCTGTGTGTGTGATCAATGAAAATTAACCAGCCATATTTGTATTTTGGTTTGATGTTGGTAAGAAATGAGAGTGAATCTGCGATGCTCATTTATTGTGAACATACTTTAAGGTCCTTGACAGTTTGTCTTTCCTAATAGTTTGTGTGAGATCTTAACTCTTTCCATACGAACGGCGAAAGAGACGAAAAGAGGAAAAGAACAAAAACAAAAAACCATGGATAAGCGGACCAACAGACAGATACAGGCAAGCATCTGTACATAGTATAGCTATACACAGGCTGGTTATTGTCACAGTGTTGCCATTCATTTCTTAACTCACTCAGTACGGCCAGTCCTCTCTTCTCCTCTACACAGACCCCTCGGATGTCCAGTGGGTGCCTGAATGACCCAACCTTTAGCTTCCATCGTCAGAATTGTGGTATTCTTTGTCAACATTCACCTCTTCAGTATAAGAGCCTTCCGCGTGCAATATTTTGATGATGGTAATTGGGGTGAAACGCTGTTAACGTCGTCTCTTTCGCCGTTCGTATGGAGAGAGTTAATAGAAATAATTGAAGACCCGTTGCTACTACCATAGTGTATGAACTATCCCTTGACGAATCTCTGACCTGCTGTCTCCAAGCCTTGGATATAGTTCAAAAGTTCATGGTTGGTGGAATCATCATGAACAAAGAAGAAACTAGCAAACAGACAAAAATCTCTCAGCTTTGTGTTCTTTTATATTTTGATTGCACGACTGGAACTCCCTGCCTGCAACAGCAGCAGAGGCTCCCTCCTTGGTAGCTTTCAAGAGGGAGCTGAACAAGATCACAGTTTAGTGCCCCCCCCCCCACTTTTTTTTTTTTTTTTTGCCTCCGGAGGGACGCTGCGAGTGACGGTGGGAGGGAGTATGTATACATGTTCTTTCTCATTGTCACCCCCTCCGGAGGAAAGATAGGTGTACTTAGGTTACGATTAGGTATTTACGCCTCTGCGCACACAGGTCATTAATAGTCAGTAATGACGGCTGACCTTCCAATTTGAAGATTGAAGACTTTAGGTTGCATGAGGATTTTTTTGTTGTTGTTTCAGTCACTTGAGAGTGATTAACGAGTACAGCTGCACCATTTACTGTTTTTAGAAAACATGTGGTGAAGGAGGCTGGAGCTCTTGTTTCAGTCAGTTTGTCAGTATGGCGACTGGATCTTTGTCACAGTATAATGATTCGTGAGCGCGAGTAGGCTTTTACCTTTTTTTACTCATTCTTACTTGTTGAAGGGGGAAGAGGCCCCTCGATGTATTCCCTGTGATGAGCCTCTCACCGTGAAACACGTGCTCCTTGACTGTTGGGATCTGCATGACGTTAGACACAGACATTACACGGCGGTTTCTTTGAAGACCTTGTTTCGTGATGTCCCTCCGTGGGCGCTGATGGACTTCTTAAAAGAAGTGAACATTTTTAACCAGATTTGAAGGTTTTAAAGTAAGGAAGTTTTGTTTTTTTTTAAACTTTGGAGTGGAAAGTTTGAAGTGGTGACTTGTTTTAATTCTTTGTTTTTTTTATCCTTGTAGTAGTTATTAACACAGCGATAGCCTTGAGATGGCCTTAGTGGTCGGCGAGGCTCTAAGCACCATAATTTCAGGCTTTTACCTCCCCCGTGGGGATACCGCGGTCTTTCAGTATAAATAGCGTCCCCCGCCTTCTGGATATTCTGTGCTAGAAATTTCCTCTTTCCTACCACTCTCTTTGTTTCTGAGCCTTTTTTTTCCTGTCTTCACTGTTGTCTTCTGTGTCTGCCTTCCCAGTCCATGCCCCTGTCTTTTTTCAAACAAGCCTGGACTTTTTCTCTTTTCCTCAGTCTATGATGTACATACAATCTGTGCTGTTTTGCTATGGCAGGTAGTGAGATGTAAACACTGGGATGGGCTCTAGCTGCCCGTTCGGCAGTGTTATTTACTTCTTTTTTTTAATGTATTTTTTGTTTGGCTTTGAAATATTGTTTTTTTTCCTCTTTTAAGATTTTTTTGTTAGCTGGGGATAGTGAATTAAGCAGAAGGGCTGGCATCCTCAGCATGGCCTGGTCTTATTTTGCCATAGGGAGCTAAATGGTTGGGATACTGTGTCATGAACTGGGTTTTGTGGGTTTGTCGTAGTGCGTTTTTGTAGATGTGACAGTTTTGTGTCGACATGGTTGAGCATCTGTATGGTTTGACGGTCCTGATATGGACCTGTGCGGTCAGCTGGACTGTAAGCAACAAGAACAAGAACAAGGCTTTTACGTGAATGACGGTTCCCCCCCTCCCCTCCCAACCCACCCCGCCATGTAAGCAACTACACTCCATTTTTCAGGGGTGCGCATGCTGGGTATGTTATCGTTTCCATAACGCACCGAACACTTGCTTGGATTACAGGATCTTGCGTATTCGTTGTTCTGCATGCATAATTATACACGTGAAGGGGGTTCAGGCACTAGGCAGGGTCTGCTGACTTGGGAAGATGGGGAGAAATCTCCACCCCTTATTAATTAACCCACCAAGACACCACGCAGAGAAACCGGAGGCCGAGCGTGGAGGAAACTTGGGCAAGAGTCAAGCGCTCCGACCATGAATTGGCCACTGCCTCTGTCGGCGTGGCAGGGTGGGTTAATGCATAGGCAACTGTCCTCCCCCCCACGCCCCCCAGCCCCCTCCCCACCCCCTCCCCTTTGTTTTGTATACTTAGTTATTTTATTTTATTTTTTTACTTTAAGCAGATGTGGTGTCGTGAATACGGAGCAGTTTGTTTGCTTCAATGCTTCCATGAAACTGAAACTTATCCATGACATCTCTCTCTCTCTCTCTCTCTCTCTCTCTCTCTCTATATATATATATATAGACAGATAGATAGATAGATATATGCACATGGATCAATTGGTTTGAGGGTAACACTTGCATTGTTGGTGTTCTGGTTTTTCGAGGAGGTATGGTTTTTTTTTTATGTGGTTGAGTTTCTTG
>NC_134907.1:11837637-11855137 GCF_041734735.1 Babylonia areolata
TTAAAAACGAGAAAAGAAAATAAATAAAGAAAGAATGAAAGAAAGATAAGAAACAAATTGCATGACATACATCCTAACACATGTACAGACCTTCTATTTGTATAGTTAAAAACGAGAAAAGAAAAGAAAGAAAGAATGAAAGAAAGATAAGAAACAAATTGCATGACATACATCCTAACACACGTACAGACCTTCTATTTGTATAGTTAAAAACGAGAAAAGAAAAGAAAAGAAAGAAAGAAAGAATGAAAGAAAGATAAGAAACAAATTGCATGACATACATCCTAACACATGTACAGACCTTCTATTTGTATAGTTAAAAACGAGAAAAGAAAAGAAAAGAAAGAAAGAATGAAAGAAAGATAAGAAACAAATTGCATGACATACATCCTAACACATGTACAGACCTTCTATTTGTATAGTTAAAAACGAGAAAAGAAAATAAAAGAAAGAAAGAATGAAAGAAAGATAAGAAACAAATTGCATGACATACATCCTAACACATGTACAGACGTTCTATTTGTATAGTTAAAAACGAGAAAAGAAAAGAAAGAAAGAATGAAAGAAAGAAAAGATACGAATGACAACATTTGCAACACATACACAGGCCTGTCTGTATAGTCTAAAAGAAAGAAAAAAAACCCAAACATACATCTTAAAAAAGAAGAAGGAAAAAAAAAAAGAAAAAAAAAATCGTATGACATACATCCTAACATAGACTATGTACAGACCCTCTATTTTGTATTGTTAAAAACAAGAAAGGGAAAGAAAGTAGTGTCGTAGAAGGCCAGGGCTGTGCCGGGCAGGTATATTCACGGGGACCGCCAAGGCAGCCGGATTGGCCTTAGCTGGAGATGTGAACACTCCAGTGGACTGCGCCCCGTCTCCCCTATCAAGCTAACAGAACATCCCTCGGTAGCCCAGCTAAACTGCGCCCAACAGCAACGTCCCACACAACACGACAATTTTCATCAGCATACTGATGTTGGTCGTAAAGTGGAAGAAGCAGACAAAGGAAGGAAGAAAGAAAAGAAAGAAAGAAAAAGAAAAGATACGCATGACAATATTTATAACACATGCATAGACCTATATGTACAGTTCAAAGAAGAAGAAGAAGAAGAAGAAGAAAAATCATAGGACGTAGGTATACATTGTAACATAATGCACAGACCTTCCATCTATTTGTGTATTAAAAAAAGAAAGAAAAAGATTAAGAAGGAGAAGGAATAAAGAAGAATAGAATGGCATGACAGAAATAGTAACACATACACAGATCTCCCTGTATAGTTTAAAAGAAAAAACCCTCAACAACATCATATGCATCGTTAACATTATGCTCAGACCCTCTATTTGTATAGTCAAAAAGAAAGGAAAGAGAGAGAGAGAGACACAGAGAGACAAAGAAAAAAAAACATGACAAAAACTTACATAAGTGCAAACCTGTTAGGAATCGTATGACATACATCCTAACATATGTACAGACCTTCTATTTTGTATTGTTAAAAAAAAAAAATTAAAAATACAAAAATACCACACACACCCCCTCCCAAGAACCCATCCCCACCCCCTCCCAGAAAAAAAAAAGAATAGAAAGGTATAACAATAACTGTGACACATGCGCAGACCTGTCTTTATGGCTTAAAAGAAAAGAAAGAAGAAAAGAGAAAAAAAAGAGAAAGGAAAAAAAAAAAAAAAAAAAAAATCAACCATATGACCCACATTGTAACACATTCTATATTTGTACAGATAAAAACAATGAACTGTAGGACGAAAATTGCAACATATGCACAGACTTAGTATTTGTGTAGTTTTTAAAACAAAGAAAAAAAAAAAGTACCGTATTTGTGTAGCTTAAAAAGAAGGGGGGGGGAAAAAAAAACAACAACAAAAAAAACAACAACCCGTAAAGCTGGAATTGGAACAAACGCGCAGACACTCTATTTTGTATAGTTAAGGCGGGGGAAAAAGAACTGTATGACAAAAGTAATAAAATAGGCGCAGGTCTTGAATTTGTGTACTTTCAAAAAAAGAAAAAAAAGAACCGAATTTTAAAGTATGCGTAGATCTTCTACTTGTTATAGTTAAAAGAAAGAAAGAAGAAAAAAAAAAATCTGACAAAAAGTGTAATTTAAGCGCAAACCTTCTATCTGTATGATAGAAAAAAAAAAAGTATGACAAAAATTGTAAATATGCGTAGACCTATTTGTATATATGAAAAGAAAGAAAAAAAATCGTCTGACAGAAATTGTAACATATATGAAGAACTTCTATTTGTATAATTTAAAAAAAAAAAAAAAAAAAAAATCGCATGACAAAAATTGTAACATATGTGTACATCTTCTTCCGTATGTATAATGTAAAAGAAAACAAGAAAAAAATCGCACGAAAAATTAAAAAAAAAGTAACATATGTGCAGACATTCTATTTGTATAGTTCAAAAGAAAGGAAAGAAAGAAAAAGAAGAAGAAAAAAAAGAACCGTATCACAAAACTGTAACATAATTATGCTCAAATCGACCTTCTATTTGTACAGTTAAAAAATTTGTAATATATGTGCAGACCTGTTTGTATAGTTTAAAAGAAGAAGAAGAAGAAGAAACATCTTATTTCAAGCATTGTAACATATAAGTGCAGACCTAATCATTTCATGGAAATAGCATTGTACACATAATCTGAATCCTAACTTCAGCTTTGATTAAGGACAACATGTACCCACTCCGTGTGTCTACAAGTAACCCTCTGTAGAGACAACGTGAATCAACAACAGTGCCATCATATAAACAGGAGAAATATTACCGACAACACATAATTATCTGACATTAAAAAAAAAAAATAATAAAAATAATAAAGGTTGAAATGAATGTCCATTTCAGTAATTGATTTATTTCAAACATGCCATCGCTTGGTGTCAAAGTTATAGGGAATGTTAGTTTTCTGTATGAAATATGCAATCAAACACACATTAATTTTCAGGCTAGCCGACTTTATATATATATATATATATATATATATATATATATATATATATATATATATAATCAAGTTGGTTATCTGGACACACACACACACACACACACACACACACACAGACTGCACAAGTACGTACGAGAACCCTCACTTAGAATCATGGCAAAGAATTTCAAATGGGATGACTCTAGTTCAAACACAAACACAAACACACGCGCGCGCGCGCGCGCGCACACACACACACACACACACACACACACACACACACACACACGTAGTGCAAAGTGCATTTAAATCTAAAGACACTATCAACCATTCCATTTGAAGTGTTTGGCGGGGTGAAATCGCTTGGCGCCCGCAGTTTTTAAACACATTTCTTCAACAATACCACTACATGCAGGCGAGTTCGCGCACACATGCATGAATGCAACCGCACGCACGGAAGCACAAACATGGACATGTGTATGTGTGCAAGTACACAGAATCAATACACACATGCATATGCAGTGGCCTTCACACGCAGTTGAATAACGCATGCACGCACGCGAGCACACACACACACACATTCACACACGCACGCACACATACACGCACGCACACACACACATTCACTCGCACACACACACACACGCACGCACGCAAACACATACACACACACACACGCACGCACGCACGCAAACACACACACATTCACACACGCACGCACACATACACACACACGCACGCACACACACACACGCACTCACTCACACACACACACACACACGAACGTATACGTCGTTAGTGTCACTCTTTCGTTCACAAAGATGATGATGATAATATTGAATATCAACATGAAGTCCTTGGTGGCTGTATTAGCAACATTTTCGAGGTAAAACATGTAGGCATAAACTGGGCAAATATGACAATAACACACAGCGATCCATGACAACAACAACAACAACAAAAAGTATATGGTACAGTGTAGATTGCACAAGTGATATATTAAATATACATCGAAGGAATACGTTCTGTAATCAAAAGGGCGTGCAATTAAAAATTGTGACTCGCTGACATCCATAATTACAGTGTAATAGCCGAAATTTTACAGAAATGTGCAACTGCAAAGCACACGCACGCACACACACACACACACACACACACACAGCATGAACATGTGTGATATATACATCCATCAACGCACCCAGCGACACAAACAACAAACAACCGATCCCAAAACAATCAACTGTATACACAGTTTCAGTTTTCAGTTTCAGTAGCTCAAGGAGGCGTCACTGCGTTCGGACAAACCATATACGCTACACCACGTCTGCCAAGCAGATGCCTGACCAGCAGCGTAACCCAACGCGCTTAGTCAGGCCTTGAGAAAAAAAAAAAAAAAAAACCCAAAAAAACCGGGGGAATAAATAATAGATAAGCTTACATAAATAAATAAATGAATAATAATTATAATATAGAAAAAGGTAGTAGTAATAATAATAGTAATACTAATAAAATGATAATAATACAAAATAAATAAATAAATAAATAAGATAACAATGGTGATAAATAAGCGAATAAATGTAAAATATGAAGACACACATTCACACATACACCCACGCATGCACTGTACACAATGTGGTCAACAAGAATGTAACATCAATATTATTAGAGTCTACAAGGAGTGTTAGATTATAACAAGAAAAAAAAAAGTAGCAATTGTCATACACGTTATTATCATAAGTAGTAGTAGTAGTATGATGATGATGATGATGATTATTATTATCATCATTAATTGTTGTTGTTGTTGTTGCTTATAGTTCAGCCGACCGCACAGGCCCATATCGGAACTGCCCAATTTATGTACCAATACCCAATCGCGTTAAACACAAATCTGTCACACACACACACACACACACACACACACACACACACATATATTATTAAACCCAGTCAGCTAGTACAGGAAGACAAACTTGTGGGACTGTTTGGGAAATTTTGTCAGTAACTGCTGCCGAAAACGCCATTGCGTGCAGGAGTGATTCAATGTCTTGTTCAGTATTTATCTATTTTTTATTTTGCTTTTTTGTGCGTGTTTTCACTTTCTAACTTTGCATGCGTGTCTTATAAACCTTGTTCACGTTTAATTGACATTAAAATTGATTCTGATTCTGATTCACATACACATACACGCGCGCGCGCGCGCGCACACACACACACACACACACACACAGAGCAACAAAAAAACACCATTAAGATAAACTTTCAAAACACTAGTTAGTCATACACGTAAACCAGACCACAATCCAGCTGTGTGATAAAAAAAAAATAAAAAAAATAAAAAAAAAAGAAAGAAAAAGAAAAAAAAGGAAACTAACACAACAAACACCCCCTACCATTGTGCACGTGCAACAATTATAAGGGAGTCACACTCCCCCCCCCCCCCCCCCCCCCCAAACCCCCACACCAACCCCAACCCCCCACCCCCTCCATCACCCCGTCCCCTCCACATTATCACAATTATAAAACATCTTCACTTTGAAGCATTAGAGAGAGACAGATAGAGAAACAGAGAGACAGACAGACAGAGACACAGATAATTTATTCAAGTACAGGCCATTGCCCCTCATGAAGGGGTGCAAACACATAATATTGTTAAGAAAACAACAACAACAAAAACCAAGTAATACGCAGTCATGTCTTCAAGAAATGAAACAGAGAGAGAGAGAGAGAAACAGAGAGAGACAGAGACAGAGAAACACAGAGAGAGAGAGACAGACACAGAGAGGCAGAAACAGAGAGAGACAAAGAAACAGACAGACAGAGAAACAGAGTCAGAGAAACAACATGGAGACAGAGAGACAGAAACAGAGAGATAGAGAAACAGAGACAGAAAGAGAGACACAGACAGAGAGAGAGACACAGAAACAGAGACAGAAACAGAGAGAGAGAAACAGACACACACACACACACACACAGAGAAACAGGGACAGAGAGACACATACAGAGAGAGAGAAAAAAGAGAGAGAGAGACAGAAACAGAGAAACAGACACAGAGAGAAACAGAGACAGCGAAACAGACACAGAGAAACAGAGACAGAGAGGGGCACACACAGACACAGAGAGAAACAGAGACAGAGAAACAGAGACAGACAGAGAAACAGAGACAGAGAACAAACTTCAACAGCACCAACAAAACAAGATGATGGCAACTGATTTGTCGCTTGTTATGATGAGTGACCATCCGACGATAAAGTTTGAGGTGCAGTCCTTGCGAATCTGCTCCAAAGCAAGCGTAGACGAACACACACACACACACACACACACACACACACACACGAAAAATACATTTCACGTATGTCACAATGTAGGGCTACCACAATATACTTGTCATCAAAGTACAATGCCTCTTTCACCTCCACAGGTTTTACTGTATGCCTCCGCGATTTAACTCTCTCCATACGAACGGCGAAAGAGACGACGTTAACAGCCGTTTCACCCCCAATTACCATCATCAAAATATTGCAAGCGGAAGGCTCTTATACTGAAGACGTGCATGTTGACAGAGAATACCACAATTCTGACGACGGAAGCTAAAGGTTGGGTCATTCGGACACCCACTGGACATCCGAGGGGTCTGTGTAGAGAAGAGAGGACTGGCCGTACTGAGTGAGTTAATCATTTATTATTTATTCATCATGCACAACATTTAGGCTTATAGATCTATCTGTCCAAATTATGACAAAATAAATAGATGAAAAAAAAAAAAAAATTACGTAGAAAACCCTGCATCGCTCATGGTGTAGTATTCAAGGGATCTGAACACGACCCAAAAACTTGCTCCACCAGAACCTATGTCCTTACATCTTGGGAGAGAACAGCAACAATAATGATGATAATATAGTCCTGTCATCTTCAAGCATGGTAAAAAAAAACCCAGCATCGAAACCCGCGGGGTTAACACATGAAAAAATCCAACAAAACTGTTTCCTTACAAGTGAAAATAACAAAACAAACCCACAACACTCTGCCAGCTTAAAAAAAAAATGGTATAAATTAAATCTCGAACTCAAATGAACTTACTACTGATGTTCCCGAGTGTATATATATATATATATATATATATATTTTTTTTTTTTTTTTCTTGTTTGTGTGTGTGTGTGTGTGTGTGTAAATGCGCATATAATATTGACAGATAGATATATACACGCAACGAGAGACTGTTTCTAGTTTCCAGTCAGCACAAAATCGATAATTTCATAACCGTACATTGTATGTATGTATGTAAATGCGCATTCATAGACAGACATATTGTTAAATACACGCAACTAGAGACTATTGCTAGATTCCAGTCAGCACAAAAATAATAATTTCATAACCGTACACGTTGAGGAGTCTTTAGAATGTATTTAGCAAACTTTTCTCATGGACAAAATATAAAATTAAATAAATAAATACATAAATAAAATAATCATAGACAGCTTTGAATATCAGAATCAACATGAATGTTGCTTTTTTTTTTTTCGTTGATGTTGAAGTTGGTGTTTAAAAAAAAAATCATACCAAGCAGCATACCTAAATTTTTAATGTTCCCAACCAGCAGACAGCCTTTTACATCTTCCCCACTTGGCGTAAATGGTGTTTTTTTGTTGTTGTTGTTTTTTTGTTGTTGATTTTTTCCCCAGACCTTTTCAGTTAAGCACGCCTTTATAGTTCCCCAGTTAGCATGAACAGTTTTCAAATGTTACACGAGTACAGACCATGTTGATTACACACTTTTTTTTTTGCCATTTTCAGCCATTTTCTTTCTTTTTTTTATTTTCTTCTTTGCCATTTTCACTTCTTTTTTTTCTTTGCCATTTTTCAGCGTGCACACAGTCTAAAAATCAACCATCTTGCCACACACCCCTCGGTCCCCCTACACTACACCCCCTATCCCCGTGCCACCCCCCACCCTCACACCCCCACAAAAAAGAAAAAGAAAAAAAGAAATACAAACAAGCAAACAAACGAACTGAAAATAGATAAATTTACTTTTATAAGTACGGGTTTGGAGGAAGCCTTAGCTTTTTTTTTGCTTTTTTTTTCCCCACTGAAAACTTCGATTTCCAAAGCAGAAATCGCACTTCATCATGTTTGATAGGAAACTGCTACATATTCTCCATAATCATTCTCCACCTTTTCTTAGCCATGCATAATTATATGTATGTCTTGAAATAAAGTAGCACACAACGAAATATTTTAGCAAACAGAAGCTTCCTTAGTTCGTGTATGCTCGAGTGAAGAGCGAAGGCGGTTGACATCAACTTTTATTAAGCATAATTATCAGATTCAGCTTCCTTAATAACTCGCGTGTGCACCAGTGAAGAGCGAAGGCGGTTGACATCAACTTTTATTAAGCATAATTATCAGATTCAGCTTCCTTAATAACTCGCGTGTGCACCAGTGAAGAGCGAAGGCGGTTGATATCAACTTTTATTAAGCATAATTGTCAGATTCAGCTTCCTTAATAACTCGCGTGTGCACGAGTGAAGAGCAAAGTCGGTTAATGTAAATACTTTATTAAGCATAATCAGAAATTACCTAACATAAACTAGTTGACGAGGATCGTGATTACGTTTGTGTTGTTGTGGCATGATTATGAGCAGGTCAGTGCTGAGGTAACAATCGTTAGAAAAGGATTGGAAAACGACAACAACAACACCCCCCCCCCCCCCACACACACACACACCCTCTGCCCCCCCCCCCCCCCCCCCCCAAGCCCCCCACTCCTCCCCGAAAAAAGAAGAGGGGGGGGGCGGGGGGGGGGGAAAGAAAGAAAAAAAGCTCTGGCGGCGCGGCTTTGAGATGCAGTAGCACCTAAATATACGATGACGTCACAGCAGCCGTTGGACGTTGGGATTTGTTGATGGCGTCGGAACGCGTCACTGGTGGTGACGTCATCATAAGAGTTTGTTGATGACTTGGGAACGGGTCATTGGCGGTGACGTTGTCATTGGAGTTTTGTTTGTTGATGACGTGGGAACAGGTCACTGGCAGTGACGTTGTCATTGGAATTTTTTTTTTTTATTGTTGATGACGTGGGAACGCGTCACTGGGGTGACGTCATCATTAGAGTCTGTTGATGACGTCGGAAAGTGTCATTGGTGGTTACGTTGTCATTGCAGTTATGTTTGTTGATGACGTGGGAACATGTCACTGGCAGTGACGTTGTAATTGGAATTTTTGTTGTTGTTGATGACGTGGGAACATGTCATTGGTGGTCACGTTGTAATTGGAATTTTTTGATTGTTGATGACGTGGGAATATGTCATTGGCAGTGACGTCTTGACAACCACTGGTGACGTGGTGGCATGAGTGGAGTGTTGACGTGGTGGTGGTGTTGATGTGGGAGTGTCGTCGTCGTTGTTGTTGTGGTTGTGGTGGTGTTATCTTGTTGTTGATGTGGTAGTGGTGGTGGTGTTGTGTTGTTTTTGTGGTGGTTGTAGCAGTGTTATTTTGTATTTGTATTTCTTTCTTTTTATCACAACAGATTTCTCTGTGTGAAATTCGGGCTGCTCTCCCTAGGGAGAGCGCGTCGCTACACCACAGTGCCACCCCCCCCCACCCTTTTTTTTTTTTTTTTGGTATTTTTTCCTTCGTGCAATTTTCTTTGTTTTCCTATCAAAGTGGATTTTCTACAGATTTTTGTCAGCAACAACCCTTTTTTGCTGTGGGTTCTTTTACGTGCGCTAAGTGCATGCTGGCACACGGGACCTCACTTTATCGTCTCATCCGAATGACTAGCGTCCAGACCACCACTCAAGGTCTAGTGGAGGGGGAGAAAATATCGGCGACTGAGCCGTGATTCGAACCAGCGCTCTCGCTTCCTAGGCGAACGCGTTACCTCTAGGCCATTTTGTCAGTGGTGTTGGTGTGGTAGTGGTGTCGGCGTCGCTGTTGCTGTGGTGTGGTTGCTGATGTGGAAGTGTTGTTGTTGTTGTGTTGCTCGTGGTGTGGTTATGGCTGTTGTTGTGGTGGTGGTGGTGCTGGTGGTGATTTTATTGTTACCGTGGTGGTGGTGGTGTCAGTATTTCGTTTTGTTTTTGTTGGCGGTGGTAACATCATTGCTGCTGTGGTGATGATGACATCACTGTTGTTGTTGTTTTTGTTGTTGTTGCTGCTGCTGCTGCTTACTGCGTTACAGTGGCAGATGTTGGCTGACGTCAGTGGAGGGCGGGTGGTGGTGACGTCATTGCTCATCCCTTAGACGCCCGTCTCGAGGATGGCGTGCTTGCTGAGTCGCTCGGCGTCCAGCTTTTCCCAGCGCGCCCTGTTGGAGAGCACCCCGTCCAGCATGGGACGGAACTCTGGCTCCATGCGTGACAGTGCCTGCCGGTCGCACGTGCATGATGGTTATAATGATAGAAATAGCGAGAAGAAGAAGAAGAAGAAGAAGCAGAAGGAGGAGGAGGAGGAGGAGGAAGAAGAAGGAGAAGATGGAGGCAGAAGGAAGGAGGAGGAGAAGAAGATGGAGGAGAATGAACTCTGGCTCCATGCCTGACAGCGCCTACCGGTCTCACGTAATGATGGTTATAATGATGATAGAAACAGCGAGAAGAAGAAGAAGAAGAAGAAGAAGACGATTGATTGTAATTGATTGATTGAATCTTTAATGGGCAAAGATTAGGCACAGGAGAAGGAGGAGGAGAACAAGAAGAAGTAGTAGTAGTAGAAGAAGAAGAAGCAAATGAAGAAGATGAAGTAGAAGGAGGAAAACGAAGAAGAAGATGATGGAGGAGGAAGAGGAGGAGGAGAAGAAGAGGGAGACGTAGAAGAAGGATGAAGAGGAGAAGAAAGAAGGAAGAGGAGGGGGAGTAGAAGAAGACTGATTGATTGAATCTTTAATGGGTGAAGTGTTAGGCACAGGAGGAGGAGGAGGAGAAGAAGAAGAAGATTGACTGATTGAATCTTTAATGGGTAAAGTGTTAGGCAAAGGAGGAGGAGAAAGAGGAGGAGAAGAAGGAGGAGAAGATTGATTGATTGAATTTTTAATGGGTAAAGTGTTAGGCACAGGAGGAGAAGGAGGAGAAGAAGAAGATTGATTGAATCTTTAATGGGTAATGTGTTAGGCACAGGAGGAGAAGAAGGAGGAGGAGAAGAAGATGACTGATTGATTGAATCTTTAATGGGTAAAGTGTTAGGCACAGGAGGAGGAGAAGGAGGAGGAGAAGAAGGAGAAGATTGATTGATTGAATCTTTAATGGGTAAAGTGTTAGGCACAGGAGGAGGAGAAGAAGAAGAAGGAGGAGAAGATTGATTGATTGAATCTTTAATGGGTGAAGTGTTAGGCACAGGAGGAGGAGAAGAAGAAGAAGGAGGAGAAGATTGATTGATTGAATCTTTAATGGGTGAAGTGTTAGGCACAGGAGGAGGAGAAGAAGAAGGAGGAGGAGAAGATTGATTGATTGAATCTTTAATGGGTGAAGTGTTAGGCACAGGAGGAGGAGAAGGAGGAGGAGAAGAAGAAGAAGATTGATTGATTGAATCTTTAATGGGTAAAGTGTTAGGCACAGGAGGAGGAGGAGAAGAAGAAGAAGATTGACTGATTGAATCTTTAATGGGTAAAGTGTTAGGCAAAGGAGGAGGAGAAAGAGGAGGAGAAGAAGGAGGAGAAGATTGATTGATTGAATTTTTAATGGGTAAAGTGTTAGGCACAGGAGGAGAAGAAGGAGGAGGAGAGGAAGAAGAAGAAGACTGATTGATTGAATTTTTAATGGGTAAAGTGTTAGGCACAGGAGGAGAAGGAGGAGAAGAAGAAGATTGATTGAATCTTTAATGGGTAATGTGTTAGGCACAGGAGGAGAAGAAGGAGGAGGAGAAGAAGAAGAAGATTGACTGATTGAATCTTTAATGGTAAAGTGTTAGGCACAGGAGGAGAAGGAGGAGGAGAAGAAGGAGAAGATTGATTGATTGAATCTTTAATGGGTAAAGTGTTAGGCACAGGAGAAGGAGGAGGAGAAGAAGAAGATGATTGATTGAATCTTTAATGGGAAAAGTCTTAAGCACAGGAGGAGGAGGAGGAGGAGAAGAAGAAGATGATTGATTGATTGATTGATTGAATCTTTAATGGGTACAGAATTAGGCACTGGAGGAGGGGAAGGAGTATGAGAAGAAGGAGGAGGAGGAGGAGGACAAGAAGGAGGAGATTGATTGAATCTTTAATGGGTAAAGTGTTAGTCACAGGAGGAGGAGAAGAAGGAGGAAGAGAAGGAGGAGGAGAAGAAGAAGAAGAAGACTGATTGATTGAATCTTTAATGGGTGAAGTGTTAGTCACAGGAGGAGGAGGAGAAGGAGGAAGAGAAGGAGAAGGAGGAGGAAAAGAAGAAGAAGAAGATTGATTGATTGAATCTTTAATGGGTAAAGACACAGGAGGAGGAGGAGGAGGAGAAGAAGAAGAGGGAGACGTAGAAGAAGGATGAAGAGGAGAAGAAAAAGGAAGAGGAGGAGGAGTAGATGAAGAAGATTGATTGATTGAATCTTTAATGGGTAAAGACACAGGAGGAGGAGGAGGAGGAGAAGAAGGAGGAGGAGGAGGCAAGGCAAAGCAAGAAGTTAATTTCATGTGCCCCCGAGGGGGGCACTGAAACATTATACATGAACATCCTTTTGCACACATCATATAATAATAACAAAGGTGTTGTAAAAAAACCCACAAAAACAACAAAAAACAAACAAACAAACAAACACACACACACACACACACACACACACACACGAAAAATCCATTATTTCCTTCGAAATGTAATTCTCTCTTACAGCATACACAGTTTTACTGAAAGAGAGACACTCACAGTAAAAACGAAAGAAGAGGAAGGGGGATGAAGCAGAAGACAAGAAGAAGAAGAAGAGAAAAAAAAGGAGGAGAAGAAGAGGAAGGAGGAGAAGGAGAAGCAGCAAATGAAGAAGGAGTAGGAGGAAGAGGAGAAGGAGAAGAGAAAAAACGGAGGAGAAGAAGGAGGAGGAGGAGAAATGAAGAAGGAGGAGGAAGAAAAAAAAAAAGTTGGAGGAGGAGGAGCAGAAGGAGGAGAAGCAGCAAATGAAGGAGGAGGAGAAATGAAAAAGGAGGAGAAGAAGGAGAAGAAGAAGCAAATGAAGAAGGAGGAGGTGGAGGAAAAGAAGAAGCAGAAAAAGAAAGAGGAGGAGCAGAAGAAGAGGAAGACGGAGGATGTGGAGGAGTAGAAGAAGAAGGAACAGCAGAAGAAAAAGAAGCAGCAGCAAATGAAGAAGAAGGAAGAGGAAAAGAAAAAGAAGGAGCAGGAGAAGGAGGAGGAGAAGTTAGGCAGGCAGACAGACAAGACAGGGGTCACCTTGAAGAGAGGGAGACAGATTCCGTCGATCCAGGACATCTGCAGTTTGGCCACCTCGTCCTGTTTTTCCCTGTCCATGCAGGCCTGTCACACACACACACACACAACACATACAGACATACATACACACGCGCATACGCAGAAAATCCGTCAATTGTGTAATTACAGCCTTGCACAACGTCGACAAGCAAAATTCATATATGAATGTTTCAAAGAACACGTACATCTAGTTGTTTTTTTTTGTTTTTTTTTACCCTTTATTGTTGTGTCTATAAACCTATGATTTACGCTTTTCATGACAGATAGATATGATTCGGATTTACACACACACACACACACACACACACACGAGAGCGCGCGCGCGCGCTCTGTAGTAAAAAAAATAACCCGCTCTCGTCAGACTTTGATTGCAGTGATATCAAGGTCTCCACATTCGAGCGAGTAAGCAAAGGCTTACCCCTCTCCATAACCCCACATCATACCCAACCGACTCCTATATTATTGCTGCCATCCTCTTATCCTTCCTCATCCTACACACATGTATACATACAGAAACTCACACAAATTAAGATACTACATACACACACACGCGCGCGCGCACGCACGGACACGCACGCACACACGCACGCACGCACACACACACACACACGCACACACACACACACATACATACACACACACACACACACACGCACACACACACACACACACACACACACACACACCTGTGGTTGTAGTTTCAGCACGTGTTTCTCCTTGTCTCCCTGGTCGAAGAATTCAGTCACCAGAAACTCAGCAGCCTGTGAGGAACCATAACAAACAACTGTTACAAAGACAAGGGCAACATACAGGACAATTACCCCTGTAGGATAGTACCACTAGGACCCAATCAGTGGTAAAAAGGGACCAACACTTGGCCTAAGACTGCATACAGGACAATTACTCCCTGCAGGGTAGTACCACTAGGACCCAATCAGTGGTAAAAGAGACCAACACTTGGCCTAAGACTGCATACAGGACAATTACCCCTGCAGAATAGTACCACTAGGACCCAATCAGTGGTAAAAAGGGACCAGCACTTGGCCTAAGACTGCATACAGGACAATTACCCCTGCAGCTTAGTACCACTAGGACCCAATCAGTGGTAAAAAGGGACCAACACTTGGCCTAAGACTGCATACAGGACAATTACTCCCTGCACGATAGTACCACTAGGACCCAATCAGTGGTAAAAAGGGACCAACATTTGGCCTAAGACTGTATACAGGACAATTACTCCCTGCAGAATAGTACCATTAGGACCCAATCAGTGGTAAAAAGGACCAGCACTTGGCCTAAGACTGCATACAGGAAAATTACTCCCTCAGAATAGTACCATTAGGACCCAATCAGTGGTAAAAAGGACCAGCACTTGGCCTAAGACTGCATACAGGACAATTACTCCCTGCAGGATAGTACCACTAGGACCCAATCAGTGGTAAAAGGGACCAGCACTTGGCCTAAGACTGCATACAGGACAATTACCCCTGCAGCTTAGTTCCACTAGGACCCAATCAGTGGTAAAAGAGACCAACATTTGGCCTAAGACTGTATACAGGACAATTACTCCTGCAGAATAGTACCACTAGGACCCAATCAGTGGTAGAAGGGACCGGCACTTGGCCTAAGACTGCATACAGGACAATTACCCCTGCAGCTTAGTACCACTAGGACCCAATCAGTGGTAAAAGAGACCAGCACTTGGCCTAAGACTGCATACAGGACAATTACCCCTGCAGAATAGTACCACTAGGACCTAATCAGTGGTAAAAGAGACCAGGACTTGGTCTAAGACTGCATACAGGACAATTACTCCCTGCAGGATAGTACCACTAGGACCCAATCAGTGGTAAAAAGGACCAGCACTTGGCCTAAGACTGCATACAAGACAATTACCCCTGCAGCTTAGTACCACTAGGACCCAATCAGTGGTAAAAAGGACCAGCACTTGGCCTAAGACTGCATACAGGACAATTACTCCCTGCAGAATAGTACCACTAGGACCCAATCAGTGGTAAAAAGGACCAGCACTTGGCCTAAGACTGCATACAGGACAATTACTCCCTGCAGAATAGTACCACTAGGACCCAATCAGTGGTAAAAGGGACCAGCACTTGGCCTAAGACTGCATACAGGACAATTACTCCCTGCAGAATAGTACCACTAGGACCTAATCAGTGGTAAAAGAGACCAGGACTTGGTCTAAGACTGCATACAGGACAATTACTCCCTGCAGGATAGTACCACTAGGACCCAATCAGTGGTAAAAGGGACCAGCACTTGGTCTAAGACTGCATACAGGACAATTACCCCTGCAGGATAGTACCATTAGGACCTAATATTACAAAGGTAGTATCAATAAACAACAGCCAACAAATTACACACACAAAAGACAACAACAACAACATCATCATCATCATCAGATTGACCATCCAAATACCAATTCTATCTGCTTCTATGTTGACTCTCAAAATAATCATTTTGGAAACCATTTTTAATGTTTGCACATATTTTGTATTAACAGGCGTTTTGATCATTTATTTTCTTTTTCCGTGTATCTACTGCCTCTGAGACGTATTTTGCCAGAGAGAGAGAGAGAGAGAGGTAGGCAAAAAGAGACAAAGACAGAGAGACAGGGAGTGACAGAGACAGGAACAGACCCATACAGACAAAGACACAAAGAAGCCCTTCTCTGGACGTCACAAGGCTTGGTGATGGCTGCGATGTCACAGACACAGAGAAACAGACAGACAGAGAAATAGGAACAGACACAGACAGACAGACAAAGACACAGACAAAGAAGCGCCAAGCTCACGCTTCTCTGGACGTCCCAAGGCGTGGTAATGGCGGCGATGTCACAGGCACAGAGAGAGACAGAGAAATAGGAGCAGACAGACAGGCACAAAGAAACAAAGAAGCGCCAAGCTCACGCTTCTCTGGACGTCCCAAGGCGTGGTAATGGCGGCGATGTCACAGGCACAGAGAGACAGACAGACAGAGAAATAGAAACAGACAGACAGACACAGACAAAGAAACAAAGAAGCGCCAAGCCTTCTCTGGACGTCCCAAGGCTTGGTGATGACGGCGATGTCACAGGCACACAGAGATACAGAGAAATAGGAACAGACAGACAGGCACAAAGAAACAAAGAAGCGCCAAGCCTTCTCTGGACGTCCCAGGGCTTGGTGATGGCGGCGATGTCACAGGCACACAGAGAGACAGACAGACAGACAGACAGAGAAATAAGAACAGACAGACAGACAAAGAAACAAAGGAAGCGCCAAGCCTTCTCTGGACGTCCCAGGGCTTGGTGATGACGGCGATGTCACAGGCACACAGAGAGAGAGACAGACAGAGAAATAGGAACAGACAGACAGACACAGACAAAGAAACAAAGAAGCGCCAAGCTCACGCTTCTCTGGACGTCCCAAGGCTTGGTGATGGCGGCGATGTCACAGGCACAGAGACAGACAGACAGACAGAGAAATAGGAACAGACAGACAAAGACAGACACAGACAAAGAAGCGCCAAGCCTTCTCTGGACGTCCCAGGGCTTGGTGATGACGGCGATGTCACAGACACAGAGAGAGACAGAGAAATAGGAACAGACACAGACAGACAAAGACAGACACAGACAAAGAAACAAAGGAAGCGCCAAGCTCACCCTTCTCTGGACGTCCCAGGGCTTGGTGATGGCGGCGATGTCACAGGCACAGAGACAGAGAAACAGGAACAGACACAGACAGACACAGACAGACAGACAAAGACAGACACAGACAAAGAAACAAAGGAAGCGCCAAGCTCACCCTTCTCTGGACGTCCCAGGGCTTGGTGATGGCGGCGATGTCGCAGGCGGTCATCAGCATACTGCGGTAGATCTCCTTGGACTCCCTGTCGTCCCAGCTGGTCTGGCCAGAGTCCACCATAGAGAAGTACTTCTCTCTCAGCCTGTGGGTGGTGATGGTGAACGTGGCCACAGTCGCACAGCACGGTCGCAGTACACAAGCACAAGGACACGCGCGCGCGCGCGCGCGCATGCATGCAAACACACACACACACACACAAACATACACATACGCACGCATACACCGGCGCGCGGGTGCACGAACGCACGCGCGCGTGCAAACACACACATACATGCACATACGCGAATACATACACACAAAC
>NC_134907.1:11865137-11875137 GCF_041734735.1 Babylonia areolata
TGTGTGTGTGTGTGCGAATGAGGGGGTCGGGGTGGGGTCGGGGAGGGGGTGTGTGTGGGGGTGGGGGGGGGGGGGTTGCACGTGTGAATAAAATGGTGATGATTTATCGTTATATAAGCAACAAAAAAACCCAAAAAACCAAGCGCCATCGCTGATACTGACCATCATGGAGGCGAACATGACTTGGCAGACGTTGAAAGCGTGTCTCCAGTTGTGGTAGGCCACGTTCCGATAGTTTCGGCGAACCGTCAGCAACCAGCGATACAGCGTCTGCACACACACACACACACACACACACACAAGAAAAACTAAAAACTAAAACAACGTCATTAATTTCATTGTGACGTCACGGCAGAAATACGTCATAAAATGAAAAAGTAAGCAAGAAGACTATTACAGTCAAGAATGTTACAGAAAGAAAGAAGGAAATAAATAAAGAAAGAAAGAAAATACCTGAAAACACACACACACACACACACACACACACGTCATGTTTACTATGACGTCACTGGAGAAATATGTCAAGTGATGTGGAAAAAAATTGTGGTCAATCATCAATTAAGTCACGTATTATAGGGGTAAACTTAAAACACACACACACACACACACAAAGAAAAAAAAAGAAAGAAAAAATCAAAGGAAGACAACAGTGTCTGCGAATACGTCATTTTCACTGTGACACCACGGCATAACTGGCGTCATCTCGATAGACCGGTGCGCAGTCGCAAAACTGGAAGTCAACATACTCTTATCGCCCCCCCCCCCCAAACCTTACCCCCACCCCCCCACTTCCTCCCGGAGAAAATATATGATTTTTTTTTTCTCTCTCCAAATCTTCTGTTAAAGAATGACAGGAACTGATCACCTATTCATAATCTATAAACAATAATTATATTGCCCTGCAATTCCATGAAGAATGTTTCCCTTTGTCTGGAGCTTAAAAAAAGAAAAAAAAGAAAAGAAAGAAAAAAAAAAGTTTCGAAATCATTTTTCAGAATGACATTTTGAATTGCGTGTCAAGTTTACCGAGTTGGTTCGACTTACAAGAGACTTGTAAGCCTTATATATATATATATATATATATATATATATATATATATATATATATATATATATATGTATATTATGATTATCTTCTTCTTCTTTTTTTTATTGTTGCACGTTGATATTCGAAAACAACAACAACAACGATGATGATGATGATATTAATGATAATAATACTAGGAAGCAGAAGAAGAATGAATGAATAAATGAATGAATGAATGAATGATATGGATACTTACATAGCGCCTATCCTCGGTCGGGGACCACAAACTCGAAGAAGAAGAAGAACAACAAGAAGAAGAAGAAGAACAACAACAACAACAGCAACAATACACTTTCACCCAACCTACCTCTTATAACCAGCCAGCGCTGATCGCACTGAACAATTGTAACCAACTCAGATCTACTTTTTATCATCATAATTATTGATAGGCGATAATAATAATAATAATAATAATAATAATAATAATAATAATAATAATAATAATAATACATGGTATTTATATAGCTCTGAATCTTGTGCAGAGACAAACCAAAGCGCTTTCGCACCAGTCATTCACACGCATGCATAACTCTAAAACTGTAGAAACTGAAGACAAGGAAGGGCAGGCAAGGGAGGCTATTTTGGGAAGAGGTGGGTTTTAAGGCCAGACTTGAAAGAGCTGAGAGTGGAGACTTGACGAAGCGAAAGAGGAAGTTCATTCCAATCGCAAGGTCCAGAGACAGAGATAGAACAGCGGCCAACAGTCGATCCTGTAATCAATACGCTCCTGCCTTTAAGGCCGCCTGATTAGGTATACCTCAATATCTCTTTCAGGGAATATGATTTTGTGTGAAGCCATCATGTATGTGTAATATATGTTGCATGGTCTTGTAGGTGTTTGAACATGCCATTGGGAAGAAGACAGATTAAAAACATGAGGAAAAAAAAAGGAAAGACAACAGAAAGGAGAAAAATGATGATGGAAGGAAAAAAAAAGAGAGAGAGAGAGACAAAAAGATTAAAAAAAGACAAAAAAAAAACAACCCCAAAAAACCGAAAGACAAAAATAAAACAACAAAAAAACACACACACACAAAAATAAAAATAAAAACGAAAGAAAAAAAAGAAAAAAAAAGAACCTTCCAAGGATGCTGAAACTATCCTGCACACTTGCAGAACTTTTAGGCATCCACTGATTTCTCAAAAAAAAAAAAAAAAGAAAAAAGAAAAAGAAAAAAAGGTATACCTCAATATCCATGCGCAGTTTCCTGAGCAGACCCAGGTCCTGAAAGATACGGATTGAGGCCACCATCATCTGGTCTCTGTCCAGACTGAAGTCGTTGAAGTTCAGCTCCGACAGTCTCCACTCGATAGACTCTGGGATCCTCTGTGTCTGTTTGGGTTCGCAACGAGAGATCGAGTTCATTGGTAGCAGCGCTAAGCTGTTGTGGTGTGTTGTGTTGTGTTGGATTGGGTTTGGTGTGTTGGGTTGGGTTGGGTTGGGTTGAATTGAGTTGGGGTGTGTTTGGGGAAGTCGTGTCGTGTTGTGTCGTGTCGGGTCGCTCGGGTCGGGTTGTGTTGGGATGGGAAGGGTTGGGCTGTGTCGTGTTTGGTTGTGTTTGGTTGTGTTTTGTTGTGTTGTGTTGGGTTGTGTTGGGTTGTGTTGTGTCGTGTTTGGTTGCGTCGTGTTGTGTTGTATTGTGTTGTATTTTGTTGGGTTGGGTTGTGTCGTGTTGGGTTCGGTTGGGTTGATGGGTTGGGTTGGGCTGGGTTGTGTCATGTCGGTTTGGGTTATATCGTGTTGGGTTGGGTTGGGTTGGGTTGGGTTGGGTTGTGTTGGGTTGGGTTGTGTCGTGTTGGTTTGGGCCGTGTTGGGTTGTGTTGGGTTGGGTTGTGTTGGGTTGTGTTGTGTTGTCTTTGTGTTGTGTCGTGTTGGGTTGTGTCGTGTCGGGTCGGGTCGGGTCGGGTTGTGTCGTGTCGGGTTGGGTTGGGTTGGGTTGTGTTGTGTTGTGTTGGTTTGGGTTGTGTTGTGTTGGGTTGGGTTGGGTTGGGTTGTGTTGGGTTGTGTTGGTTTGGGTTGTGATGCGTTGTACTATCACAGGTGCATGAAAAACACATTAAAAAAACAAAAAAACAACAACAACAAACAAACAAACAAACAAAAAAAACGACACAATGTCGAAAGTCAAAACTCCTTGTATTCTGTCTCTTCCCGATGTAAAGCTTTAAATGAAACTTGGCGTCACTGTTAGCAGACAGAGAATAAAACTGCAATATCTTTTCAATTATCAGAAATACCCACCCGATGCCATATCTAAGCGGGCTAACTGAGCATAAACCCACACACACAGAGAGAGAACGAGATTTAATAACACAAACCTAACTGTAAAAATCAATACAGAATTTTATTTATTTATTATTATTTTTTATAGACATTAAGCAATCACCACAAATCATGAAAGAGGCGGAGGAAGAGAAGAAAAGAAGAATAAAAATTGAAAAGAAAGAAAGGCAGGAAGGAAGGAAGAGAGGAAGGAGGTGGAGGAGGAGACGAAGAAGAAGAAGAAGACGATAATGATGATGATGATGATGAAGAAGAAACATAATTAAATCTTTTTTTTTAAATAAATAAGAAAAAAAAAGAGAGAGGGAGAGCAATAAATCAAATTGATACAGCTTGACACGATAATGCAACCATACGTACCTTCATACGCCCGACTTCTTCAGAAGCTGCGGCCGTGTGGTATGACAGCACCTGTGCACAGAAAGTGCAACAATAACAATGTCAACAACGACGACAATGCCAACGATGATAACGACAATGACGACAAGAGAAACAACATCAACAATGCCAACGATGATAACGACAATGACAACATCAACAATGCCAACGATGATAACGACAATGACAACAACATCAACAATGCCAACGATGATAACGACAATGACAACAACAACAACGACAATGACAACAACAACGACAATGCCAACGATGACAACGACAATTACAACAACAACAACAACGACAATGACAACGATGATAACGACAATGACAGCAACAACAGCAACAACAACAATGCCAACGATGATTACTACAATAACGACAATGACAACAACAGCAACAACAATGCCAACGATGATAACGACAATGACAACAACAACAACAACAACGACAATGACAACGATGATAACGACAATGACAGCAACAACAACAACAACGACAATGACAACGATGATAACGACAATGACAGCAACAACAGCAACAACAACAATGCCAACGATGATTACTACAATAACGACAATGACAACAACAGCAACAACAATGCCAACGATGATAACGACAATGACAACAACAACAACAACAACGACAATGACAACGATGATAACGACAATGACAGCAACAACAACAACAACGACAATGACAACGATGATAACGACAATGACAGCAACAACAGCAACAACAACAATGCCAACGATGATTACTACAATAACGACAATGACAACAACAGCAACAACAATGCCAACGATGATTACTACAATAACGACAATGACAACAACAGCAACAACAATGCCAACGATGATAACGACAATGACAACAACAACAACAACGACAATGACAACGATGATAACGACAATGACAACAACAACAACAACAACAACAATGCCAACGATGATAACGACAATGACAACAACAACAACAACGACAATGCCAACGATGATAACGACAATGACAACAACAACAACAACGACAATGCCAACGATGATAACGACAATGACAACAACAACAACAACAACAACAATGCCAACGATGATAACGACAATGACAACAACAACAATGCCAACGATGATAACGACAATGACAACAACATCAACAATGCCAACGATGATAACGACAATGACAACAACAACAACGACAATGACAACAACAACGACAATGCTGACAACAACAGCAACAACAATGCCAACGACAACAACAGCAACATCAACACCAATGCTAACAATGACAAAGACAACAACAGCAACAACAACAACAATGCTAACGATGATAACTATAATGACAACAACAGCTACAACAGCAACAACAACAACAACAATGCCAACGACAATGACAACAGCAACGACATTGCCAACGATGACAACGACAATGACAACAACAACAACAACGACAATGCCAACGATGATAACTACAATAACGACAATGACAACAACAGCAACAACAACAACAATGCCAACGACAATGACAACAACAGCAACAACAATGCCAACGATGATAACGACAATGACAACAACAACAATGCCAACGATGACAACGACAATGACAACAACAGCAACAACAACGACAATGCCAACGACAATGACAACAACAACAACAACAATGCCAACGATGACAACCACAATGACAACAACAGCAACAACAACGACAATGCCAACGACGATAACGGCAATGACAACAACAGCAACAACTACAATGCCAACGATGATAAAGACAATGACAACAACAACAACAATGCCAACAATGACAACAACAACAATGCTAACGATAACTATAATGACAACAACAGCAACAACAACAACAATGACAACGACAACAACAGCAACAACAACAACAATGACAAAGACAACAACAGCAACAACAACAACAATGCTAACGATAACTATAATGACAACAACAGCAACAACAACAACAATGCCAACGACAATGACAACAGCAACGACATTGCCAACGATGACAACGACAATGACAACAACAGCAACAACGACAATGCCAACGATGACAACGACAATGACAACAACAGCAACAACATTGCCAAACGATGACAACGACAATGACAACAACAGCAACAACGACAATGCCAACGATGACAACGACAATGACAACAACAACAACGACAATGCCAACGATGACAACAACAGCAACAACAACAACAATGCCAACGATGATAACTACAATAACGACAATGACAACAACAACAACAACAACGACAATGCCAACGATGATAACAACAACAGCAACAACAACGACAATGCCAACGACAATGACAACAACAACAACAACAATGCCAACGACAATGACAACAACAGCAACAACAATGCCAACGATGATAACGAAAACAACAACAACAACAACAATACCAACGATGACAACCACAATGACAACAACAATAACGACAATGCCAACGATGATAACGACAATGACAACAACAACAATGCCAACGACAATCACAATGACGTTGGCAATGACTACGACAAGGACGATGACGACGAAGATGATGAAGAAACGACAATGACGACGACAATACCGACCAAAAAAAAAAGAAGAAGACGACAATGACGATGACAACAATAAAGACGACCAATGACAACAACCATGTAGACGACAATGACGACGACTATGTAAACGACAAGGACGACGGAAAATAAACGACGACAACATTGAAGACAATAACAAACGATGACAATGACGAAGGGATGACCATAACGAAGACAATGACAACGATAACGACGACGATACCTCTAAAGCCACTGTCTGTCTAGCAGCGGACAATGAGACTTCTTCGTAAAGCTGACAGTTGCTGATGCCCAGTCCGCAGAATATCACAAAAGCCTGCCACAGTTATATATATAAATCATCTCTCTCTCTCTCTCTCTCTCTCTCTCTATATATATATATATATATATATATATATATACATACATATATATATATATATATATATATATATATATATAATACACACACAAAAACAAAAACAAAAAAAACAAACAAACGTGTGTCATATTGTGTGCACTTAGCATCACGCACGTTTCACAACAGCAAGGTATCGTATGATACATTCTCTCTCTGTTTCTGTGTCTGTGTCTGTCTCCCATTCTCTCTGTCTCTGTCTGTCTGTCTCTGTTTCTGTCTCGCTCTCTGTCTGAATCTGTGTGTGTGTGTGTGTGTGTGTGTGTGTGTGTGTGTGTGTGTGTGTGTGTGTGTGTGTGTGTGCCTTTCCTTCTTTCTCTCTCTGTTTCTGTGTCTGTCTGTCTGTCTCTCTTTCTGTTTCTGTTTCTCTGTGTGTGTGTGTGTGTGTGTGTGTGTGTGTGTGCGCGCGCGCGCGCGCGCGTGCCTTTCTCTCTTTCTCTCTCTGTTTCTGTGGGTGTGTGTGTGTGTGTGTGTGTGTGTGTGTGTGTGTGCGTACACGTGTATACACGTGTGTGTGTGTGTGTGTGTGTGTGTGTGTAGACATAGATACACTCTCCACCACCACCACCCCCACACACACACAAACACCTCTTTTTTTTATAATCACACACACACACACACCATGCAAAGAGATCACACTGAAGATCCATCACAAAGGCCCGCCACAGTGTGTCACCATTAGCACTTGGCCAACTCTCCACACACGCCTCACACTGATTCCTAGCAGTTCATAATGAACTCTACAAGACTTCGGCCAACCCAGGTCTTAAGTCTCTTCGATTTTTGGTTGTGGTTGCTTTTGACGTCAAATGTTTTGGTTGTGGCTGCTTTTGAATTTTTGGTTGTGGTTGCTTTTGACGTAAAATGTTTTGGTTGTGGTTGCTTTAGAATTTTAGGTTGTGGTAGCTTTTGACGTCAAAGGTTTCGGTTGTGCTTGCTTTTGACGTCAAATGTGTTGGTTGTGGTTGCTTTGGAAATTTAGGTTGTGGCTGCCTTTGATGTGAAATGTTTTGGTTGTGCTTGCTTTTGAATTTAGGTTTGGTTACTTTTTGGTTGTGGTAGCTTTTGACGTTTTAAACGTTTTGGATGTGGATGCTTTGACGTCAAATGTTTTGGTTGGGCTTGCTTTTGAAATCTACCTTGTGGTATATTTTGACGTCAAAAGTTTTGGTTGTGCTTGCTTTTGACGTCAAAATTGTGGCTGTGCTTGCTTTGGAATTTTAGGTATTGGTTGCTTCTGATGATGAAAAATCTTGGTTGAGGTTGCTTTTGACGTCAGTGTTTTGGTTGTGGTTGCTTTTGACGTTTTAAACGTTTTGGATTTTGATGCCCTGTTCACCCTCTCACCTCGAACAGCTGGTCGTCGTGTTCATCAAAGGCATGTCCGTCAGCACGGTTCAACACCTGGGCCACACCTGTACACACAGCAAGTCAAGTCAAATGAAGCCAAGAGAAACCAAGTCAAGTCAAATCAAATGAAGGCAAATAATGTCAAGTAAAAGTCAAATAATGACACGTCAATTCAAATCAAGGCAAATAATGTCAAATAAAAGTCAAATTATGGCACGCCAAATCAAATAAATGCAAATAATGTCAAATAAAAGTCAAATCATGGCAAGCCAAATCAAATCAAGGCAAATGATGTCAAATAAAAGTCAAATTATCACAAGTCAAATCAAATCAAGGCAAATGATGTCAAATAAAGTCAAATCATGGCAAGTCAAATCAAATCAAGGCAAATATAATCAAGGCAAATGACGTCAAATAAAAGTCAAATCATGGCTAGTCAAATCAAATCAAGGCAAATATAATCAAGGCAAATAATGTCAAATAAAAGTCAAATAATGGCAAGTCAAATCAAGGTAAATCAAATCAAGGCAAATGATGTCAAATAAAAGTCAAATTATGGCAAGTCAAATCAAACCAAAGCAAATGATGTCAAATAAAAGTCAAATCATGGCAAGTCAAATCAAATCAAGGAAAATCAAATCAAGGCAAATAATGTCAAATCAAGTCAGATCATGGCAAGTCAAATCAAATCAAATACAGTTAAATCAAATCAAGTCAAATCAAATCCAGTCAAAAACAGTTAAATCAAGTCAAATCAAATCAAATCAAATAAGATCAAGTCAGGTCAAATCGAGTCAAATAAAACCAAGTCACAACGAAATGTCAAGTCGAATAAAATCAAGTCCAGTCAAATGAAGTCAAATCAAATCAACGGGCGCAATAGCCGAGTGGTAAAAGCGTTGGACTTTGAATCAGAGGGTCCCGTGTTCGAATCTCTGTGATGGCGCCTGGTGGGTAAAAGGTGGAGATTTTCCCATCTCCCAGGTCAACATATTCCAAACTGGTATACTCACCTAAGATTTGGCTGTACCGGTTTTGGATTGGCTTCCAGCTAACCACTTCACCACGGCAGCTGGTTTCCAAACTGGTATACTCACCTATGATTTGGCTGTCCCGATTCCGGACCGGTTTGCACAGAATGGACCGTGTGTGCATTCCAGAGGCTCTGTCCATCTGGGAGACAGACACGCAGGGATTTAAGGATAGAAGTCTCATTAAAGGTTAAAGGTCCCGTCTACGGAAGTGAAATAATAATAATAATAATAATAATAATAATAATAATAACAGGTTACGGGTCCCTTCTACAGAAGTTAATCCACGTAAAAAGTAATAACAATAATAACGATAATAATAATAATAAAGATGGTGATGATGATGATGATAGACAGACAGACAGACAGACAGACAGACAGAGAGATAGATAGATAGATAGATAGATAGATAGATAGATAGATAGATAGATAGACAGACAGACAGATAGATAGATAGATAGATAGATAGACAGACAGACAGATAGATAGACAGACAGGTCCTATATAGTGCAAACTCCCCACACAATGGGCTCTTAGCGCCTCATATGAAACAATACATATACAATAGTGCATGATAACATACCTCTGCACATGAGCAGACAAACAAACAAACAAACAAAAACCCCACACTTATATGTGTATCTACACACCAAGACAAATTGCTGATATGAGCACACACACACACACACACACACACACACACACACACACACACACACACACACACACACACACACACACAGGCTCATCACCACCAATACTTTTCACCACCATCCACACACCCCCTACACACCCAACCACACACGCACACACACACACACACACACACACACACACACACACACACACACACACACACTCACACACACACACACACACTCTCTCTCTCTCTCTCACACACACACA
>NC_134907.1:11880137-11890137 GCF_041734735.1 Babylonia areolata
CCTCCGAATCGAAGCGAGGATAAAAAAAAAAAGAAATAAATAAAACAAGAGTAAATGAATATAAATAAATAAATAGATATTCGGACTGACCTCCGAATCGAAGCGAGGATAAAAAAAATGAAATAAAACAAGAATAAATGAATAAATGAATAAATAAATAAATAAATAAATAGATAAGATATTCGGACTGACCTCCGAATCGAAGCGAGGATCCTGAGAAGCGTCTGTGATATTGATGGTTTCCCCCGTGATGAGCACCAGTTCAGCTATCTTGTTGCCCAGCTTCAGATCCTGGCAGCTGTCAGGGCTGCACCGGGAAACGACAACAGGCAGAAACCTTATCGTTATCGTCGTCGTCGTCGTCGTCGTTAATTAATTACCATCATCGTCGTCATCGTCGTTTGTCAAGTTTCCTCGTTATAACTGTCTCCATCGTTTTCAGTCGTTATCACTGTCACTATCGTCGTCATCGTTGTCGTTGTCATCATTGTCGTCGTTTGCTGAAGTAGTAGTGGTGGTGGTGGTGGTGGTGGAGGTGGTGGTTGCGGTGGTATCGTCATCATCATCATCATCGTCGTCGTCTTTATCATCATTGTCATCATTTGAAACATGAATAGACCAACACATACAAAATAAGATGGTGCACAAGCATACCAAAAAAAAAAAAAAAAAAAAAAAAGTGCATGTGCATGAAAGACTAGTGTGTACAAGTGCAGAGATTATACGAACATGTAGAAAAAAAACCCAAAACACACACATAAAAACCCCCACCAATATTGATGATGTACATTAAAAAAAAAGGTATAAAACACGTTCTGTGTACAAAAGTGTGGGGTGGTAGGGAAAAAGAACATACCTTCTTAAAAAAAAAAAAAATTCAACACAGTTTTTTTGTGCAAGCATTGAAAGCACGTTCGGACTGTATATCTAACTTCCATATCAGGCGACAAACAAGTTCTATTGTATTGTATTGTATTGTATTGTATTGTATTTCTCTTTTTGTCACAACAGATTTCTGTGTGAAATTCGGGCTGCTCTCCCCAGTGAGAGTGCGTCGCTACATGCAGTTTTTTTGTTTGTTTGTTTGTTTTTGTTTTTCCTATCGAAGTGGATTTTTTCTACAGAATTTTGCCAGGAACAACCCTTTTGTTGCCGAGGGTTCTTTTACGTGTGCTAAGTGCATGCTACACACGGGACCTCGGTTTATCGTCTCATCCGAATGACTAGCGTCCAGACGACCCACTCAAGGTCAAGTACAGGGGGGGAGAAAATATCGACGGCTGAGCCGTGATTCGAACCAGCGCGCTCAGATTCTCTCGCGTCCTGGACAGACGCGTTACCTCTAGGCCATCACTCCACTTCAACTCCAGTTAGTACAAATGTAACCTTTATTCTCAGACCGAGACATTATCACACAACCAAACAAGTGCAGTAACCATTCTGCCCTCTCCTTAATGTAGGACGAAAGATACACAGAGAAATCTGTTGTGATAAAAAGAAATACAAGTACAAATACCTAACTTGTAGACAGTTTCAGTTTCAGTTTCAGTAGCTCAAGGAGGCGTCACTGCGTTCGGACAAATCCATATACGCTACACCACATCTGCCAAGCAGATGCCTGACCAGCAGCGTAACCCAACGCGCTTAGTCAGGCCTTGAGAAGAAAAAAAAAAGGAAAAAAAAAGAAGAAAGGTGAATAAATAATAGATAAGCTTACATAAATAAATAAATAAATAATAATTATAATATAAAAATATAGTAATAATAATAATAATAATAAAATAATAAATAAATAAATAAATAAATAAGACAACAGTGCACAACAAACAACAACAGCCCATGTTATGCCTGTGGACCCGTCCCATTCCTCGACAGCACTTGCTGTTACATATGCAAATGCAGCACACAATGCACGGCTCGTGGTGGATCGAGTGTTCAAACCCACAGCGCGTGAACTAACTGAACAAAAGCAGTTCGTATCACGGTAGTAAAAAAAAAAAAAAAAAAAAAAAAAAAAAAACTGCATGAGAAGGCTAGGATTATAATGTGTGAGAGACCAGCAGAGGTCATGAAGTGTATTGTATTGTATTGTATTGTATTGTATTGTATTGTACTGTATTGTATTGTACTGTATTGTGTTGTGGTGTTGGTGGGTGGCTTAGTGTGGAATTGTGTTGTGTTGTGTTGTGTTGTGTTGTGTTGTGTTGTGTTGTTGGTGGGGTGGTGTAGTGTGGTGTGGTATTGAATTGTGTGTATTGTGGCTTGATTTGGTTTGGTTTGGTGTGTGTGTGGTGTGGTGTGTGTGTGGTGTGGTATTGCATTGTATGACATGGAATGGCATGGCACGGTATTGTATTGTATTGTATTGTGTGGTGTGGTATAGCATGATATTGTATTGTACTGTATTGTGTTGTGTGGTGTGGTATGGTATAGCATGATATTGTATTGTACTGTATTGTGCTGTATTGTATTGTATTGTGTGGTATGGTATGGCATTGTATTGTATTGTGTGGTGTGGTATGGTATAGCATGATATTGTATTGTACTGTATTGTGCTGTATTGTATTGTGTGGTATGGCATTGTATTGTATTGTACTGTATTGTATTGTATTGTGTGGTATGGTATGGTATGGCATGGCATGGCATGGCATTGTACTGTATTGTATTGTGTGGTGTGGTGAGGTATGGTATGGCATTGTATTGTATTGTATTGTATTGAGTAGTGTGGTGTGGTGAGGTATGGTATGGTATGGTATGGTATGGCATGGAATGGTATGGCATTGTATTGTGCTGTACTGTATTGTACGGTACTGTATTGCATTGTTTTATATTGTTTTGTATTGCATTATATTGTAATTGTATTGCATTGCATTGCATTGCATTGTATTGTATTGTATTGTATTACTCAGTGTCACAACAGATTTCTCTGTGTGAAATTCAGGCTGCTCTCCCCAGCGCCACCCATTTTTTTTGTATTTTTTGAGTGCAGTTTTATTTGTGTTTCCTATCGAAGTGGATTTTTCTACAGAATTTTGCCAGGAACAACCCCTTTGTTGCCGTGGGTTCTTTTACGTGCGCTAAGTGCATGCTGTACACGGGACCTCGGTTTATCGTCTCATCCGAATGACTATAACACAATACAAAAACTACAATACCATTTAACAAAATACAACACAATGCACATCGATATAATACAATACAATACAACGCAACGCAACGTAACGCAACCCAAAACAACACAGTCCAATACAACAATACAATATAGCACAATACAAGACAACACTTTAATACAATAGGTGTAGATGACGAAACTACAATACAAGACAGTACATGACAAGACTACAAGACAATTCACACTATATTAGACAAGACGGTATATAGGACGATACAAGGCAACACACTCCAACACAACTCAACCCAGCACAGCCCAACACAATTAAACCTAACACAACCCAATCCAACCCAACACAACCCAACCCAACACAACCCAACCAAACACAACCCAACCCAACACCACACAACACATCCCAACCCAACCCAACCCAAACCAACCAAACCCAACCCAGCCAAACCCATCACAACACGACCCAACCCATCCCAACCCAAACCAACCAAACCCAACCTAACCCGACACAACCCAATCCAACCCAACCAAACACAATACAACAAAACCCAACACAACCAAACCCAACACACCCAACACAGCCCAACCCAACCCAACCCAACCCAACCTAACCCAACCCAATCCGACGCAACCCAACGCAACCCAACCCAAGCCAACCCAACCCAACTCGAAAATACCTGTTCCTTCCGTCGCAAGAAGACATGGACGTTGTATCCTGACGACACAGACGTCGACGTCTACTGCACGTGCGAGAGAGACAGAGACAGAGACAGAGACAGTGCAGTGCAGTGCAGTGCAGCGAATATGTGCAAACATCAAAAGGAGAGACGACGATGATGATCAATAAAACAATCAAAAATCATCATCATCATCGTCGCCATCAGTAGGTCACACGTGCAAAAGAGGTGGTGTGCCACACAGAAAGAAATGAAACATCGAAGGAGGAGAAGAAGAAGAAGAAGAAGAACAAGAAGAAGCAGGAGGAGGAGGAGGAGAGGAGGAGGAGGAGGAGGAGGAGGAGGAGGAGAAGAAGAAGGAGAAGAAGAAAGAGGAGGAGGAGGAGAAGGAGAAGGAGAAAGAGGAGGAGGAGGAGAAGAAGAAGAAGAGGAGGAGCAGAAGAAGAAGAGGAGGAGGAGGAGAAGACGAAGAAGAGGAGGAGGAGCAGAAGAAGAAGAGGAGGAGGAGGAAGCAGCAGCAGTAGCAGTAGTAGTAGTGGTAGAAGTAGTAGTAGCAGTAGTAGTTGTTGTAGCAGTAGTAGTAATAGTACAAGGAGAAGAGGAGGAAGAGAACGAGGAAGAGAAGAAGAAGAAGAAGTAGAAGTAGCAGTAGTAGTACCAGTAGTAGTAATAGTCGTATCAGCAGCAGCAGTAGCAGCAGTAGTAGTAGAACAACAGATTAATAAACAACAACTACAACAACAACGACATCAACAAAAACATACAAAGTGGGGGCAAATTTCCATCGCCTTGTCGGCGAACTGTTGCTGGACAAGGAATTCAGACCACGTCCTAGTTTGTTTTGCTTTTTAACTTCGTACTCAAAATAACAACAACAACAACAACATGGAAAAAAAAAGAAAAGAAAACTAAACAACAACTTCATTAAATCGCCCTAGCAATTTGTTAATAAAATTCCGTAGTCTCAACAACAAAAACGAAAAAGAATAACCACGTCATACGAACCAAATCATTCGCGGAGCATCTCACAGTTTAATAATAATAATAATAACAAATAAAGAAAAAGGAGGGGAAAAAAAAACTTAACAAGTGAATTGAGTTATTCGCTCAGCAATAATTCCACAAGATGTTGATCGAAAAAAAAAGGACTCCAGTATTTGATGAATTTGTCAGAGAAAAAAACAAACAAACACCACCAACAAAAAACCCTAAGAAAATAAACAAGCAACATATGGACATTTCAGAAGACGAAAACGATACAAACACCCCAAAGAAAGAAATCGGAGTCACACGAAGCAATTATTGTGCCTTGAGCGAACGTGTGCTGAGTGCTGCCTACAAACAGAAAGAAACATTAACGATGGATGCCGTCAATACCAGCAACATGAATGCAACAGCAGCAGCAACAGAAACAGCAACAACAGCAACAGCAGCAGCAAAAAATCAGAATCCCAACCACGGCACTAGAACAGGTTTTAAAGACAGGTGGGGATGGTGGAGGTGATGGTTTCACACACACACACACACACACACACTCGCATACACACACATACACCCCTACACACACACACACACACACACACACACGCACGCACGCACGCACGCACGCACGCACTCGCGCATACACACACACTCACACACACGCACGCACGCACACACACACACACACCTACACACACACACACACACACAAACACACCTACACCTACACACACACCTACACACACACAAACACACACATATGCACACGCACGCACATACACACACACACACCTACAGATACACACACACCTACACACACACACACACACACACATATATGCACTCGCATACACACACCTACACACACACACACACACGCACACGTATGCACTCGCGCAAACACACACACACACACACACACACCTATACACACACACACACACACCTATACCCCCCCGCCCCCCTCACACACACACACACACATTTGCTGCTACGACACTGAGGAAGAACGTTTATAAAAACAAAACAAAAAAGAACCAAGCAAACATAGAAAACAAAACACAACGTGAGAGAGAGAGAGAAAGAGAGAGAGAGAGACAGCGACAGAGACAGACAGAGAGAGAGACAGAGAGAGAGAGAGAGACAAACAGACAGACAGAGATAGAGACAGACACAGAGAGAGAGAGAAAGAGAGAGAGACTGAGACAGACAGACAGACAAGGACGCAGACAGACAAAATGAGAGACACAGAGAGAGACAGACAGAAAACAGACAAAGACAGACACTGACAGACAGAGAGAAAGACAGACAGACAGACAGACAGACAGACCAAAGCACCTACAAACAGACAAAGACAACAGAGACAGAGACAAACCAGATTCACACAACGACGACAAGACAATTGCTGCAGCAAAGGTTCGGGAAATCCCGAAAAGAAAATCGAGACACAACTCAGTTAAACTCACAATGGGCCCGTAGTGCTCTGAACAAAGAACAAAGATCAAACGATTCGAAGAAAACAAAGGGATTTGCATGGGACACAGAAAAAAAAGAGATGAAGAACCACGGGTGAAATCAGGCATTTAATCACAGTTTGCAGTGTGCTGAAAGCCCAGCACAAAACAACTTTTTGAGAGACAGTGTGAAATAAGAAGGTTTGAAACAGAGAGAGAGAGAGAGAGAGAGAGAGAGAGAGAGAGAGAGTAAAAGTCATAGGTAAAGACAGACATAGACAAATAGAGAGAGAGAGAGGGAGAGAAGGAGAGAAAGAGAGAGAGAGAGAGAGAGAGAGAGAGCGGGGAGGCGGGGGGGGGGGGGAGGGAAAGAGAGACAGACAGACAGAGACAGACAGATTGACAGACACAGAGATATAGAAAGAGGGAGGGAGGGAGAGAGAGAAAGAGACAGACAGACAGACAGACAGACATAGATTCAGAGAGAGAGAGAGAGACAGACAGACAGACATACGGAGACAGAAGCACAGAGAGAGAGAGAATCAGAGAGAAAGAGAGAGACAGAGACAGAACAGAGAGAAAGAGAGAGACAGAGACAGAACAGAGTGAGAACGAAAGACGGACAGACAGACAGACAGAATGACAGGCAGACAGACAGGCAGACAGACAGACACAAAGACGAAGACACAGAGGCGGAAAAACAATAAGCTCACAGTAAAAAAAAAGTGCATTGCAAGAAAGGACAACATACCCCGCGGACTTTCCATGGCCGTTCTTCACAGGGGTGGAGAGGTCAAACACCCGTTTGAAAGACGTCTGTATTCACACACACACACACACACACACACACACACACACACTCAAAGCAAATGTAACGCGAAACGAACTTGACGCCAAACAAACTAAACACTAAGCAAACTTAACGACCAGCCTTCCTTCCCTTCCTTCCTTCCTCCTTCCTTCCTCCCTCCCTCCGCTCCTCCCTTCCCTCCTTCCTCCCTCCCTCCCTTCTCTCCTTCCTTCCTCCCTCCTTCCTTCCTTATGTCCCTCCCTCCCTCCCTTCCTTCCTCCCTCCCTCCCCTCCCCTCCTCTCTCCATTTCTTCCTTCCCTCCTCCCTCCATTCATCCTTTCCTTCATTCCTCCCTTCCTGTCTTCCTCCATCCTCCCTTCCTTCCTTCCTTCCTCCCTACTTTCTTTCCTCCCTTCTTCCCTTCTTTCCCTCCCTCCCTTTTCCCTTTACCCTCCTTCTATCCTTCCATTCCTCCTTTCCTTCCCCTTCCCTCCCTCTCTCCCCTCCTGACTGACCTCCGAGGCGCTGTCCCTGAGCAGCACTGAGCAGCGCTCACACTTGAGCAGGGTCTGAGCCCGCTGCATGATCTTCAGCACCACACTCTCCACGGAGGTCTGCTCCTCGAACAGGTCGTGGACCACCTCCAGCAAGGCCTCAACAACAACAACAACAACATAGTAATAATAATAATTATTATTTATTTTTTATATAGCGCTATAATACAAGCATAAGCAAGCTCTAAGCGCTTTACAATCCAGTACCTAAAGTGAAACAAGAAAGCATATAAAAAGTAGTAGAAACATAAAACAAAATCATTAATATTATTTTTTTAAAAACCCAAAAACCAACAACCCCACAATGCATGAAACTCACAAAGTAGCATACTACCAATACTACAACTGTTACACTCCAACACACACTAACACCCACGCACAGACACACACATTATTAAACGGCTGAGATGACAGCAATTTTCACTTAAAATACATACATGTAAAAAGGAACATCATTGTAATCTGCGTGTCACAGATTTTGTAAAAATTGTAAAATAAAACTTTGGATAGAAAAGGTAAAAAGGGTAAAAATCGGGTCATTCTCCCTTTCGAACCACACCGCCACCATCCATCTACCCACTCCCATTCTCTCTACTCTCCCATCACACACACTCACATTGCCATGGGCCTGGGACAACAGCACTATTAGAGTTATGACAAGTATTTTTTTTTAAAAGATAAGTTTTAAGATTTACTTTAAATGTAGATAGATGAGTTGTTTGTCTGAGAGCAATAGGTAGAGAATTCCAAGTTGTTGGGCCAAAGACGGAAAATAACCTCTTTCCACAGGAGTTAAGGAAGTATCGGGGAACAGTTAGCTGGGAGGAATCAAAAGATCACAATGTTCTGTTTGGCAAGTACGGGTTAACAAGCTCAGAAAGATATGAGGGTGTGGTATCACAATTCAGGCACTGAAAGCATAGGCAGACAACTTTATATTCAATTCTGGCTTGAACAGGCAACCAGTGAAGTGTCCGCAGGAGAGCAGTAGCACTCTCGTCATCATCATCGTCGTCGTCGTTATTATCAGCATCGTCGTCGTCGTCATTATCAGCATCGTCGTCGTCGTCGTCTTCATCATCGTCGTCGTTATCATCATCAACGTCGTCGTCGTCATCATCATCATCATCATCGTCGTCATCGTCGTTGTCATCGTCATCATCATCATTGTTTTGTCGTCGTCATCATCATCGTCGTCGTCGTCATCGTCATCATAATCGCCATCATCATCATCGTCGTCGTCGTCGTCATCATCATCATCGTCGTCGTCGTCACCCTGTCTTCATGAAACATCTTCATCATTATCATCGTCGTCGTTGTCGCCTTCACTCCGCCTTTAAGAAACATCAATATCATCATCGTCGTCGTCGTCGTCGTCGATGTCATCATCCCTTCAAGAAACATCGCCAACTTCATGTCGTCGTCATCATGGTCGTTGTCGTCATCGTCATCACCTTCATCATCATCATCATCGTCGTCGTCATTCTCGTCGTCGCCAAATCATCATCATCATCATCGTCATAATCATCGTCGTCCTGATCATCATCATCACCATCGTCCTCATCGTGATCGTCACTGTCATCTTATCATCATCGCCGCCGTCATCGGCATCATGATCATCACCAACAGAATGTGTCTATATCATCAAACAGCTCGTGAAGCATCTGCAAGGATCCCTCGTGCTGTGTCGACGTAACTGTTATCTTCACTGTCATCACGTCATCTCCCACATCCCACCCCCCCTCAGTCCCTCCCTACCTCCCTCCCCCTCACCCCCTTCCCCGCTTTCCCGCAGATCCTGTCAATTCTACCGAGAAGCACGTGCTTAAGATACGAAGGATGTCAACGTCATCGTCGTCTTCAAGATCGTCATCACTAACATATCGACAACATTTTTACAATTATATACATATATATATATATATATATATATATATATATATATATATATATATATATATATAATTTTGTTGTTGTTGTTGTTGTTGTTGTTGTTGTTGACAAGTCATGAAAATCGTCAGTGATAAAGGCGGTGTGTGTGTGTGTGTGTGTGTGTGTGTGTGTGTGTGTGTGTGTGTGTGTGTGTGTGTGTGTGTGTGTGTGTGTGTGTGTGTAGACAGACAAACAGACAGATAGAAAGACAGACAGACAGACAGAAGTATTACAAAAGGGATTCTTTTTTTCTATAAAATTGCTCATCTATTTCTTTCGTTGTTCTTAGTTCTCTTCTTCTTCTTCGTTTTTTCCCCCCTTTATCCCTTCCTTCCTCGCTCTTTCTCTCTCTCTCTTGACCCCATTCCATCCCAGCAATTAGGTCAGACTGACCTTGTTTCGCTCGTACTCCTTGCTGTAGGCATCGAACAGCTGAGCATTGTAGATGGCGATTCCACAGAACGTCAAGTAGGTGGCCAACAACTGT
>NC_134907.1:11902637-11912637 GCF_041734735.1 Babylonia areolata
CAGTGAGGTTTTTTGTTTTTGGGGTAAAGTCTGTAAAACCACTGCATGCATTTTCACTCACAGTGAGGGATTTTTGTTCGGTCTCTGGGGTAAAGTCTGTAAAACCACTGCATGCATTTTCACTCACAGTGAGGTTTTTTGTTTTTGGGGTAAAGTCTGTAAAACCACTGCATGCATTTTCACTCACAGTGAGGGATTTTTGTTCGGTCTCTGGGGTAAAGTCTGTAAAACCACAGCATGCATTTTCACTCACAGTGAGGTTTTGTTTTTTGTCTCTGGGGTAAAGTCTGTAAAACCACTGCATGCATTTCCACTCACAGTGAGGTTTTTTGTTTTTGGGGTAAAGTCTGTAAAACCACTGCATGCATTTCCACTCACAGTGAGGTTTTGTTTTTTGTCTCTGGGGTAAGCCTGTAAAACCACTGCATGCATTTTCACTCACAGTGAGGTTTTGTTTTTTGTCTCTGGGGTAAAGTCTGTAAAACCACTGCATGCATTTTCACTCACAGTGAGGGATTTTTTTTTTTTTTTTTTTTTTTTTTGGTTTGTTTTGTTTTTTTGTCTCTGGGGTAAGTCTGTAAAACGACTGCATGCATTTCCACTCACAGTGAGGTTGTTGTTTTTTTGTTTTTTGTCTCTGGGGTAAAGTCTGTAAAACCACTGCATGCATTTCCACTCACAGTGAGGTTTTGTTTTTTTGTCTCTGGGGTAAAGTCTGTAAAACCACTGCATGCATTTCCACTCACAGTGAGGTTTTGTTTTTGTCTCTGGGGTAAAGTCTGTAAAACCACTGCATGCAGTTTAACTCACAGTGAGGTTTTGTTTTTTGTCTCTGGGGTAAAGTCTGTAAAACCACTGCATGCATTTTCACTCACAGTGAGGGATTTTTTTTTTTTTTTTTTTTTGGTTTGTTTTGTTTTTTTGTCTCTGGGGTAAGTCTGTAAAACCACTGCATGCGTTTTCACTCACAGTGAGGTTGTTGTTTTTTTGTTTTTGTCTCTGGGGTAAAGTCTGTAAAACCACTGCATGCATTTCCACTCACAGTGAGGTTTTGTTTTTTTGTCTCTGGGGTAAAGTCTGTAAAACCACTGCATGCATTTTCACTCACAGTGAGGTTTTGTTTTTGTCTCTGGGGTAAAGTCTGTAAAACCACTGCATGCATTTCCACTCACAGTGAGGTTTTGTTTTTGTCTCTGGGGTAAAGTCTGTAAAACCACTGCATGCATTTCCACTCACAGTGAGGTTTTTTTTTTGTCTCTGGGGTAAAGTCTGTAAAACCACCGCATGCATTTTCACTCACAGTGAGGTTTTTTTGTTTGTTTGTTTTTGGTTTTTATTGCATTTTGTTTTGTTTTTCGTCTCTGAGATAATGTCTACAAAACTACCGCATGCATTTTCACTCACAGTGAGGTTGTTTTTTTTGTTTGTGTCTCTGGGGTAAAGTCTGTAAAACTACGGCATACATTTTCACTTACAGTGAGGTTTTTTTTGTTTTGTTTTTTGTCTCTGGGGTAAAGTCTGTAAAACCACTGCATGCATTTTCACTCACAGTGAGGGTGTTTTTTTTGTTTTTGTTTTGTTTTGTTTTGTTTTTTTGTCTCTGGGGTAAAGTCTTTAAAACCTCCGCATGCATTTTCACTCACAGTGAGGTTATGTGTATTTCGTCCATGAGGAAAAGTCTATAAAACACAGCATGCATTTTCACTCGCAGTCAGGTTTTGTTTTTGTCTCTGGGGTAAAGTCTGTAAAACAACCGCATGCATTTCCACTCACAGTGAGGGTTTTTGTTTTTGGGGTAAAGTCTGTAAAACCACTGCATGCATTTTCACTCACAGAACGGTTTTGTTTTTGTCTCTTGGGTAAAGTCTATAAAACCACCGCATGCATTTTCACTCACAGTGCGGTTTTTTTTAATTTTTGTCTCTGGGGTAAAGTCTAAAACTACGGCATACATTTTCACTTACAGTGAGTTTGTTTTGTTTTTGTCTCTGGGGTAAAGTCTGTAAAACAACCGCATGCATTTCCACTCACAGTGAGGGGTTTTTGTTGTTGTTTTTTTCGCCTCTGAGCTAAAGTGTATAAAACCAACGCATGCATTTTCACTGACAGTGAGGTTTTTTGTTGGTTTTTTTTTTGTTTTTTTTTTCGTCCCTCAGGTAAAGTCTGTATAACCACCGCATGCATTTTCACTCGCAGTGAGTTTTTGTTTTTCGTCGATCCTCTGATGAATCTCTTATTGGGTAGACGCTATACTGACAGAATGACTGACTACACACAGTGATTATATGTTATTTTACACCATCGTTCGTATGCAGTTTATTAACATTGGTGAGTGTGAGTTTTCAATATCACACAGTCACGGAGACAGACAGAAGGTCAGACAGACAGACAGACAGAAAGACACACAGATAGGCACACGTATACACACACGCAAATATGTCCGCGCGCACACATACACAAACGCGCAAACACACACACACACACACACACACACACACACACACACACACACACACACACACACACACACACGCACGCTATAAATTTATTGAAACAGGAAAACACAAAATGCGATAATGCGATGAAATGCGATCTGCCACAAAGCAGTTCAACACAGTGCAGAGCAATAGAAAACTGGAAATCAACTGTAAAGAGGGAGAGAGAGAGAGAGAGGCAGACAGACAGGCAGAGACAGAGGGAGGTAGAGAGACAGAGAGGGAGAGAGAGGGAGGGAGAGTGACTGAAAGAGAGGGAGGGAGAGGAAGAGAGAGAGAGAGGCAGAGAGAGAGAGAGAGAGAGGATAAAGACAGAGGGAGAGAGAAAGAGGGGAGGCTAGAAACAGAGAGAGAGAGCGGGAGAGAGAGAGAGAGAGAGAGAGAGAGAGAGAGAGAGAAGAGAGAGAGAGAGAGAGAGAGGGGAGAGAGAGAGAGAGAGAGGGAGAGAGAGAGAGAGAGAGAGAGAGAGAGAGAGAGAGATGTGGAGTGAGGCAGATTTACCAGGAGACTGACTTACCCCCCCAACCTCCACACTCACACATCCCTTCCTCATGCATAACACACACACGCACGCACGCACGCACGCACGCAAGCACACACACACACGCACACACACGCACACACGCCCACACCCACACCCACACGCACACACACACACGCACGCACACACGCACACACTCACACGCACACAGAGGGAAGAGGCGGATGTAAATTTTGTTGCAACAGGAAAAAAACACGCACATTGCCATGCGACGAAATGCAGTGCAGCACAATGTGGTTCAGCTGAGTGCAGAGTAATGTAACACGGGCAATCAATTGTGGAAAGAGAGAGAGAGAGGGGGGGGGGGGGGCGGGGGGTTGGGGGGGGGGGGCAGAGAGAAAGAGTGGGGGGCACAGAGAGAGAGAGAGAGAGGGGGGGGGCAGAGAGAGAGACAGAATGAAAGACAGAAAGAGATATGGAGAGAGAGAGACGAGGATAGAGAGAGAGAGAGAGAGAGAGAAAGAGAGCGGCTGGGAAAGAGAGAAAGAAAGAGAGACAGAGAGATGGAGAGAGAGAGAGACAGAGACAGACAGACTGACAGACAGAGAAAGGTAGACACACCCACAGAGACAGAGAGAGACAGATACAAACAGACAGAGAGAGAGAGAGACAGACAGACAGACAGACTGAGGGAGACACACCCACAAAGACAAAGAGAGAGAGGGACAGAGAGAGACAGAGACAGAGAGACATACAGACATGAAGAGACAAAGAGGCAGAGAGAGACAGACAGACAGGGAGGGATACAGAGTGAGAGAGATAGACATGGACAGAGAAAGAAAAAGAAAGAGAGGAACAGAGACAGAAAGACAGAGACAGAAAGACAGGTAGCGATATATATAGAGACAGACTGGGAGAGAGACAGAGAGAAACAGAGAAAGAAACAGAGATAGAGAGACAAAGACACAGTGAGAGAGACAGAGATAGGGACAGAGAGAGGGGAGAGAGAGAGAGAGAGGTAGAAACAGAGATAGGGACGGAGAGAGAGAGAGAGAGGCAGAGACAGAGACAGACAGATAGACAGACAGAGAGAGAACGAACGAACGAACGAAGTTTTTTTTTTTGTTTTTTAAATTGAGGGAAGTGGAATAAGCATACCTGTGCTTTTTTCATCCAGCACAGCGAGAGAGAGAGAGAGAGAGAGAGAGAGAGAGAGAGAGAGAGAGAGAGAGAGAGAGAGAGAGAGAGAGAGAGAGAGAGAGAGAGAGAAGTTTTATTTCTGAGGTAACAGAGTAAGCAAACAATTGTGCTTTTTCATCCCGCCCTCGAAAGGGAAAAAAAATGTCAAAAGGAAAGGTATGGAGAAAAAAACACACAAAAAATGAGTAAATGTTCACAAACAAATTCATAGAAAGACGTAAAAAAGAGGAAGAACATTATAACAAACATCATATTAATAACAAACACCACGTATTTTGTATACACGTGGAGAGAAAGGAATGAAAAAAATACAAGGCGAGATGAGACAATTAAGTATATGTATATATCTAGAGGTAACGCGTCTGCCTAGGAAGCGAGAGAATCTGAACGCGCTGGTTCGAATCACGGCTCAGCCGCCGATATTTTCTCCCACTCCACTAGACCTTGAGTGGTGGTCTGCACGCTAGTCATTCGAATGAGACGATAAACCGAGGTCCCGTGTGCAGCATGCACTTAGTGAACGTAAAAGAACCCACGGCAACAAACGTGTTGTCCCTGGCAAAATTCTGTAGAAAATTCCACTTCGATAGGAAAAACAAATAAAACTGCACGCAGGAAAAAATACAAAAAAATGGGTGGCGCCCATATATATATATATATATATATATATATATATATAGAGAGAGAGAGAGAGAGAGAGACAGACAGACACACAGACAGACAGAGAGAGAGAGAGAGGTGCAGTGAAATACAGTAATGCCACAAGACATAATATAAACATAACACTAAGCAGAATTTGCAAATGTTTCCATCGGGTGTTCATGATACATTTTTTTTCTTGAACACAGTCAAAACTTGTAAGGACATTAAAACTAGTTAAAAATGTCCCAGAGGCCACAGACAGACTAAGTGAGACTCGATTTAAACAAATCAGTTCTATGCAGTGGTACCATGATCTTGTTCATTCTACGTATTGTGCTTGTAAGGAATCGCTGTTTTAGACATGGAGGAGCAAAACCAGACATCATCTTAAACATAACAAGAAGGCAAGGCCTTCAAGAATCAGTTGTGATACAATTTTTTTTTAAAATCAAATCGTTAAAATGTGTTCTGTATTTGTTAGTATAAAGCTTCGGGTTAAAAAAAAGAAAAAAGAAAAAAAAGGTCCTGGGGGCAGATTCGAACCCCGCGTGTTCGGGTGAGAAGAAACTGTCTTACCCAATACACTATCGTGGCGTGTGTTGACGTTCAAAATTTTAACATTTAAACGTGCTTTTTTAAAGGGTGATAAATCGATTGCGGTATTAGCAGTGAGAACGCTGTTTAAATCATATTATTCTGGTGTATCTTGGGCATTCAAACAGTCTTTAAGGGCAATTAAAAATTCAATTTAAGTCCGCGGGAAAGGAGACGTGGCTATCGCAGCAATCACACTGCAACATTTAGCCGTTTTCTCTGGATCTAGATGGATGTACAAGTTTAGTTACACCCGCCGGTAATGTACGACACGGTCGATTCAATTTCTCTTTTATGTTCATTCTAGTTTCATAGTTTTAACGTTGATATGAAAATTGAGTATTTTATTACACTTATAACATGTAGAGCCAAGTACAAGTACTTCTAAACGTCGTATGAAGTTAAAAGGATTTCATTTTGAGAAAAGTCAAGACTGGAAATTTTTACGTTTCATCAAGGGTATTAACTCTCGTGGTTTATTATTTTAAACTGTGAATTCCGACTGATGTTGTTGATATTTTTATGGCAGTTTGGGGCATAATCCAGTAGGTGATGAGGCGTTCACAAATCTTTCTCTGAATAAATATTTAACGGTCTCCTTCTCCAACTTTCCATCACATGTTATCGTATATTGTCGATTGAATATAGGATTGAACGGGCAGGTCAACTTGAAGCAAAATGGCGACCTTCGCGTTCGCGAGGAATATGAGCACGCGCTTTGAATATGTATAAATATATGTACGCATTTGATTTTTGCCCTTCAGGGCTCAGCCAATAGATCTATAAAGTCCACTCGTAGTATTGATTTTAGTATCTTCCGAAAAAGACCACTTGGGCGAATGAACATAGTGAAAGCCCTGTACACTGAGAGTGAAACACACAAGCTTTTTATGTATTGAGTATAATTTCAGAATGTAATGTTTAAGATGAGAAAGAATAGTTTAAAGCAAATTAACCCCCCTAGCATTAATTACAGATTAATTTCCCTTTTTTACTATCTGCACCAAAGACATGCACCAGAAATATAACTTCCATGCTTAGCAAAAGAAGTTCCTGTTTGAACAAAAAATGATAAAAAATGACTGCTCTTGTTGTGTCAGAATATCAGATCAAAGTACCAAGTTTAGAGAATTAAAAAAAAAAAAAATGAATATAACCGTAAATTCAGTTTGCATATAATTTGGCTTCTCTTTTAATTTTTTGTGCCCATCCCAGAGGTGCAATATTGTTTTAAACCAGATGACTGGAAAGAACTTAATTTTTCCTATTTTTATGCCAAATTTGGTGTCAACTGACAAAGTATTTGCAGAGAAAATGGCAATGTTAAAGTTTACCACACACACACACACACACACACACACACACACAGACAACCGAACACCGGGTTAAAACACAGACTCACTTTGTTTACACAAGTGAGTCAAAAATCGCCTTATTATGAATGAGTTTCCATTTCAATGACAGAATACCTTAGTTTTTGTGATCGGAGACAGTTTATGACGAAGATTTCCGATGTATCAGTTTTTTGGCTCTTCTATGTAAACTCATAATGTGGTTTTAGAACACTTTCACTGGCAGAATCACATATTGTTGAGACATATTTTACATATGGTTCGCAAATGGGAAAATTATTTACGGCAATGCTTGCTTTAGAAATGCTTTATTCTGGATAGCTGAATAATTTTTGTACAAGTCATCATTACACGTTCAAACCATAACAGGTTATTGTCAATAACAAGACTCAGTATTTTGTGATGACTGACTTCCTCAATCATTACGCTATTGATACACAACACAGAGAGAGAAAGAAACAGAAAGAGAGAGAGAACGAGAGAGACAGAGAGAGACAGAGAGAGACAGAGAGATGGAGGAGAGAGAGATGCTTGCAGGAGAGAGAGAGAGGGAGAGGGACGGACAGACAGACAGAGAAAGAGACAGACAGACAGAGAGGGAAAGAGAGAGAGTGAGAGAGAGACACACACACACATACGCACGCACGCACGCACACACACACACACACACACACACACACACACACACACACACACACACACACAAAAGACAGAGAGAGAAGGGTAACATTCAATAACTGAACTGCACTGCAATCTCTCCTTTCGTTTCAAGATTGTACAACGCTTGACTGGGCTTTCCGGCACAATTTCGATTTTTCGGTAAAAACAAACGCAAGCGATATTGCTTTTTCTCCCTCCCTCCCCACACACCTCCACCCCACCTCTTACTCTCTTTGTGTGTGTGTGTGTGTGTGTGTGTGTGTGTGTGTGGATGGGGAAGGGGGTTGTGTGAGTGAGTGAGTGAGTGAGTGCGTGTGTGTGTGCGTGCGTGCGTGCGTGCGTGTGTGTGTGTGTGTGTGTGTGTGTGTGTGTGTGCGTGCGTGTGTGTGTGTTTGTGTGTGTGTGTGTGTGAAGGATGTGTGTATTTTGTGCATGTGAGTGAGTGAGTGAGTGAGTGTGTGTGTGTGTGTGTGTGTGTGTGTGTGTGTGTGTGTGCGTGCGTGCCTTCAGGCCATCATCGATCAAGCGCTTTGGCAGATGCACAATCCAAATACGTCTGTGGAAGAGAGAGAGAGAGAGAGAGAGAGACAGACAGACACATGGTGACAGAGACAGAGACAGAGAGACAGAATGAACCCCCCCTAGCCCCCCACCCCCACCCTCCTCTAACCCCCCCTCCCTCCACACACACACACACACACACAGACAGAGACAAACGGACTGAGTATTTCGTTGTTGTTTTTTTCGGTAGAATTTGATCTATAGCATGGGAAAAAGAATTATGTGTGCTGTGTGTGAGAAATAATTACTTGATAGCGTGCATTTGCTTGTTTGCACTTGCGCGAGCTGTTGAAAAACATAGACTGTGTCAATTTCAAGCAAAAGATGGTTTCAGTTTCAGTTTCAATTTCTCAAGGAGGCGACACTGCGTTCGGACAAATCCATATACGCTACACCACATCTGCTAGGCAGATGCCTGACAAGCGGCATAACCAAATCGCGCATTGCCAGGCCTTCAGTTCATGTATATATATATATATATACTTGTGTACCAAACAGGGTGGATTTGTTCCATAGAATTTTGCCAGAGGACAACACTCTCGTTGCCATGGGCTCTTTTTCAGTGCGCCCGCCAAGTCCGTGCTGCGCACGGGACCTCGGTTTATCGTCTCATCCGAATGACTGAACGCTCAGTTTGATTTTCCAGTCAAACTTGGGAGAAAGGGAGAGAGCGGGATTCGAACCCAGACCCTCACGGACTCACTGTATTGGCAGATGAACGTCTTAACCAATCTGCCACCTTCCTCCTACGATGGACTACAAAGAGAGCTTGTTTGCTCGAGTGGGCTTTATATTATATTATATTATATTATATTATATTATATTATATTATTATTTTCTTAACTCTTTCTGTTTGAATGGTAAACGTAGACGGGCGCAATAGCCGAGTGGTTAAAGCGTTGGACTGTCAATCTGAGGGTCCCGGGTTCGAATCACGGTGACGGCGCCTGGTGTGGGTAAAGGGTGGAGATTTTTACGATCTCCCAGGTCAACATATGTGCAGACCTGCTAGTGCCTGAACCCCCTTCGTGTGTATATGCAAGCAGAAGATCAAATACGGCACGTTAAAGATCCTGTAATCCATGTCAGCGTTCGGTGGGTTATGGAAACAAGAAGATACCCAGCATGCGCACCCCCGAAAGCGGAGTATGGCTGCCTACATGGCGGGGTAAAAACGGTCATACACGTAAAAGCCCACTCGTGTGCATACGAGTGAACGCAGAAGAAGAAGAAGAAGAATGGTAAACGTGAAATACGCCGCCAGTGGATCTCATCTCATCTCATCTATCCCTTGACCCGTGGGTGGGTCGTTGGGGCACCATGGATGACTGCCTGGTCAGCTCGCGCCACCTGCCTCGGTCCTTAGCGGCCCTTTGAGTTGTGGCAAATGGCAGGCCCGTCCACTCTTTGATGTTGTCCTCCCACCGCTTTCTCTGTCTGCCTCTCTTCCTCCTTCCTTGTACGGTACCCTGCAGGATGGTCTTGGCTAGGCCGTCTGATCGTGTGACGTGTCCATACCAGCGGAGCTTGCGTTCCTTCACTGTGGTTAGCAGGTCTTTGAATGGGCCAATGGCGTTTTGGACTCTTCTTTTCACTTCCTCATTTGTGATGTGGTCTTTGTATGTAATGTTCAGGATCTTGCGGAAGCATCTCATTTCCAGGGCCTGGATTCTTCTCTGGAGTTCTGCAGTGAGGGTCCAGGATTCGCAAGCGTATAGAAATATTGAGAAGTGGATACAATGGTGAAATCACGACAATGAATTCCAAGCGATTGTGGTGCAGTTCAGTTCAAGTTCAGTTCAAGCCTGTGTTTATTGTCTGTGTTTCAGTGTTGTTGCTTATCGTCCAGCCGACCGCACAGGGCCATGTCAGGACTGTCAAACCATACAAATGCTCACTGGGGCAACCGCGTCAATCACAAGACTGTCCCACGAACAAACGAAGAAGAAGAAGAAGAAACAAAAAAAACCCAAGACAAACCCACAAAACACAGCTCGTGACACGTTATCTTAACC
>NC_134907.1:11915137-11930137 GCF_041734735.1 Babylonia areolata
GAGGAGGAGGAGGAGGAGAAGGATGTGGAGGAGGAAGAGAAGAAGAAGAAGAAGAAGAACAACAACAACAACAACAAAGTCAACAACAACAACAACAAAAACAACAACAACAACAAAATTGAGATATCCATAATTGCGACGGTGAATAAAATGGGAATTTCTAACCCAAGTTCAAACAAGAAAATAAAACGTCTTAAGACCGGGAAGTTAAAAGACACAGAAAGAGGATCTGAGGTAACTGATGGCCTTTAATTAAATGAACGGTCCTTAAAACAGGAAACTGGGGGAAAAGATGCTGAACATGTTTGAAAAAAAAACAAAAACTAAATAAAACACAACTCTCGCACAAAATAACAAGAGAGGCAAGGCCTTCAAGACTCACTTGTGATACACTTAAAAAAAAATCCAAGCTTTTTATGTATTGAGTATAATTTCAAAATGTAATGTTTAAGAGGAGAAATATCAGTTTAAAGCAAATTAACTCTCCTAGCATCAATTACAGAGTAATTTCCCTTTTTTACTATCTGCACCAAAACGTTTGCAAAATAAATAAAACTTCCATGCTTAGCAAAAGTAGTTCCTGTTTGAACAAAAAATGATAATAATGACTGCTCTTGTTGTTGGGTCAGAATATCAGATCAAAGTGCCAAGTTTAGGGAATACAAAAAATTTAGACATAACAGTAAATGCAGTTTGCATATAATTAGGCTTCATTTTTTTATTATTTTTTTGTGCCCATCCCAGAGGTGCAATATTGTTTTAAACAAGATGACTGGAAAGAACTGAATTTTTCCTATTTTTACGCCTAATCTGGTGTCAACTGACAAAGTGTTTGCAGAGAAAATGTTAAAGTTTACCACGGACACACACACACACACACACACACACACACACACACACACAGACAACCGAACACCGGGTTAAAACATAGACTCACTTTGTTTACACAAGTGAGTCAAAAATACGAAAAAGGAAGCATGGGAGTCAGTAACACACTGAAGGCGGCGGACGACAAAAGAGATCCTTACAAAGGCTGCGCGGATGAAGAATACCCAAGATGAAAACACAGAAAACAAAAGTGTTACAAAAGCAGATGGATAATGTTAAATCTTCAAAGACAGAAAATGGCCGATCTAGCCGTTTGCCGAATAAGGAACATTGACAAAAACGCCGTGACGAACACCAGACAGAACGGAAAATCTTCAAAGCCTGAAAAAAAAAGAAAAAGAAAAGGGAAGCCTAAGTCCTTAGGATTGTTAAAAGGGATAGAAAGAAAGAAATGAAAAGAAAGAATGAAAGGAGAGTGAGAACTAAGTAAAGGAAAGGAAAAGAAAGAGTCGGACAAATAAAGGCAAGTAGCAAGGTGAGTAGGAAGCAATAATGTAGGTGTAAAGAGGTATTTAGGCAAGTGGAAGGTAAAATGAATAAAGGGAAAAAAGAAATAAAAAAATAAAAAGTGATGTGTGTACCTATCAGAGTGGATTTCTTCTACATGTGGAGTGATGGCCTAGAGGTAACGCGTCCGCCTAGGAAGCGAGAGAATCTGAGCGCGCTGGTTCGAATCACGGCTCAGCCGCCGATATTTTCTCCCCCTCCACTAGACCTTGAGTGGTGGTCTGGACGCTAGTGATTCGGATGAGGCGATAAATCGAGGTCCCGTGTGCAGCATACACTTAGCGCACGTGAAAGAACCCACGGCAACAAAAGGGTTGTTCCTGGCAAAAATTCTGTAGAAAAATCCACTTCGATAGGAACAAATAAAACTGCACGCAGGAAAAAATACAAAAGAAAAAAAAGGGTGGCGCTGTAGCGTAGCGACGCGCTCTCTCTAGGGAGAGCAGCCCGAATTTCACACAGAGAAAAAAAATTGTGATAAAAAGAAATACGGATACAAATAAATTTAGCCAGAGAAGAGCTTTTTTTTTTTTTTTTTTTTTTTCAGTGCGCCACGTGCGTGCTGCACACGAGACCTCGGTTTATCGTCTCATCCGAATGGCTGGACGCTCAGTTTGATTTTCCAGTTAAAACTTGGGGAGATAGATAGAAAGGGCGAGAGCGGGGAGAATCGAACCCAGGCCCTCACGGACACTGTACTGGCAACTGAGCTATTCTTAGCTATTCTTCCTCCACCTTCCTCCTTGAGAAAACAAAGAAGGACAGAAAGAAGAAAAAAAGGAGAAAAGAAGGCAGATAGGATGAAAAAAGGGCAGAAAAAAAAAGAACGAAAGAAGAATGGAATCTGTTGATGGATGATAGAAGAACAACACAGACAAATAAAGAATTCGAAGCAGGAAAAATTGGCCAACCTCTAGAGCACAGGAGCATAATATATTATATATATATATATATATATATATATATATATATAAAGAGAGAGAGAGAGAGAGAGAGAGAGAGAGAGAGAGACGTATATATCTCTCTCTCAAGTTTGGATTACTGCAACTCTCTTTTGGCCAGCCTTCCCAAATATCTGTTAGACAGACTCCAACGAATTCAGAATAACGCTGCCAGACTCATTTGCAGAGCTTCTAAATTTGACCATGTTTTTCCTCTCCTTCAGTCTCTCCACTGGTTGCCTGTTTCTGATCGAACAGACTATAAGCTGTCCACTCTGACCTTTTCTGCAGTCAACGGATCTGGCCCCAAGTATCTTTCTGAACTCCTCCATATCTATACCCCGTCTCGCCAGCTCCGTTCTTCCTCTGATACTCGACGTCTCAGGATACCTCACGTCAGAAGTAAGACCTATGGACACAGATCGTTTTCTTTTCAATCGCCAAAGACGTGGAACAAGCTCCCTGATAACTTCCGTCATTCTGATTCCCTCGCATCTTTTAAATCACGTCTCAAAACTCACCTTTTCCCTCAGCAGTAAGTTCAATTGTGGCAGGTCCACTTCCTTTGCTTTAGCTGTGCTTGACTATGTGTGTATGCATATGTATGTGTACATAACTACATGCATGTATATGAATGTGTATTGTGTGTGCGTGTGTTTATGTAACTTTGTGCCTGCCTATGTGTGCGTATGTACTGGGGTAGCTGTTAGATACACATGCATGTTAAAATGTATGTATGCAGTGTGTGTGTGTGTGTGTGTGTGTGTGTGTGTGTGTGTGTGTGTGTGTGTGTGTGTGTGTGTGTGTGTGTGTGTGTGTGTGTGTGTAGTCACATTTTGGTGTATGTAACATAGATATAATGTTTTATGTTAACAAAAGCGTTTTTGTAAAGCACCTAGAGCAGATTTCTGGATAGTGTGCTATATATATATATATATATATATATATATATATATATATATATACTGAGAGATAGAGAGACGTATATATGTATGTATGTATGTATGTATATATATATATATATATATAGATATATATATATATATATAGAGAGAGAGAGAGAGAGAGAGAGAGAGACAGACAGACAGACAGACAGACAGACAGAGACAGAGACGGAAACAGAGAAGGAGAGTGCAAGAGAAGCGGAGAGAAATTGAGAGACAGCGAGACAGACAGACAGACAGACAGACAGAGGGCAGATAGACGGACAGACGGAAACAGACTTGACACAAAAACTGCTTGTTGCCAATGAAAAATAATCACCAGGAAAGATCGCTCACTGAGTAAACACATATCGCTTGCTTTCCTGAGATCCTCATGAATTAAGACCAGATAACTCCCCCTCGCTGAATGGATGAACGAATGGATGAAACCGAACACCATGTTCATTCTCCAAGCCATTAATTAATCAAAACATTTCGAAATGAATCGCAGATGACAGCAGGCACAAGGGGATGCAAATATGCTGCTGATTGCCACTCTTGTCTCCGCGAGGGCGAGTTATTACACTGTGGATTTGTGTGTGTGTGTGTGTGTGTGTGTGTGTGTGTGTGTGTGTGTGTGTGTGTGTGTGTGTGTGTGTGTGTGTGTGTTTAAAAATAAATTGTCTGGTTTGTGTGGCCGTATGGCTTCATGACGATTAATTTCTACCGCATGAGAGCGAGTTTTCTTGTTCTTTCTTTCTTTTTCTTTTTTTTGTATTTCTTTTTGTCTTTCCTTCCTTCCTTCCTTCCTTCTTTCTTCCCTTCCTTCCTTCCTTCCCTTCTTTTTTTCTTCCTTCGTTCTTTTCTTTCTTCCTTCCTTCCTTCTCTCTTTCTTCTTTCCTTTCTTTCTTTCTTTTTCTTTCCTTCTTTATTTCTTGTTCTTTTCTTCTTTCTTTCTTTTTTTTCCTTCCTTCCTTCTTTCTTTCTTTCCTTTAACCATTTCTTGTTCTTCTTGTTCTTCTTCTTCGTCGTCGTCTGCTTCCTTTTAATTTTAGAGCATAGGACGTTGTTCTTGGTGGTGGCGTCTTAATTTAACTCTCTCCATACGAACGGCGAAAGAGACGACGTTAACGGCGTTTCACCCCAATTACCATCATCAAAATATTGCAAGCGGAAGGCTCTTACAAATAATGACATGATCTTCATTATATGTGTCCTTTTTTTTTTTTCCTTTCCTTTTTCATAAGTTACACATGTTGTACTGTGTGCCAGAATAAGAAAAGGGGAATAAAAAAACAACAAAAAACTAGATAATCTTTTCTTCTTCTTTTTTTTTTTAAGAAGAAGAAAAAGAAGAAAAAAGAAAAGAACAAAAAGCAAAATGAAAATACTGTGTGTGTCTCTGCGTCGTTCTTTCTCTATTTATCGGTACTCTGCCTGCCTCTCTCTCTCTCTCTCGCTCTCTCTCTCTTTCTGTGTGTGTGTGTGTGTGTGTGTGTGTGTGTGTTCTGCTGTCTCTATCTGCTACCTCTGTCTTCTCGCCCCCCCGCACCCCCCCACCCCCACCCCCCGACCCCCTCCTCCGCCCCCCAACCTCCCTCTCATTCTCTCATCCTCTCTCTCTCTTTCCTTCCTCCCTAGTTATTTCTTGGGAGGAATCTGCAGTGGACCGTGGTGACAAATGGCGCGCTGCTGTGCACAAAGGTGCCAAGTTGTGCGAGGCCAACAGGACTGCTACAGCTGTTCAGAAGAGGCAGGCCAGAAAGTCACGGGCAAACAAGCTCCCTGACAATGATATGCCTGTCTTTGTCTGCCCCAACTGTCAGTGAACATTTCGTGCGCAGATTGGACTATTCAGCCATCTGCGCACTCACAGATAGATTCATGAGCATCACCCCCCCCCTACCACCACCACCACCACCACCACTCTCCCCCCATCCCCCAGCTGGATGACAACGATGGTCATCATCGATCTCGATGGACACACACCACCAGTTATTTCTTGTCGTCTCTACCCATACAGGCAAATTAATGTGATCTGTCTATCTTTTGTGTGTGACGTTGTTTCAGATACTGAATTGTCAACGAGAAAAAGGCTTTCCAAGTTTCCACCCCCCCCCGCCCCCCACTCCCCAACCCCGGCCACACCCCTCTGGGTGTTTTGGTGTGTTGTTTTTTTTGTGTGTGTGTGTGTGTGTGTGTGTGCCCATAAACTTTCGCCCTACACCCCAACTCAAAATATTACACAACACAGAAAAACTTCATCCAAACTTCGTAATCTGACGGCGATTTGACGTCTTCTGCCACAAACACTGACTTAGTGACGCTATAGTGTGTCCATGTTTCTTTCGAAACATTTTGACAGAAACAGCCACGTGCACACGTCTGCCAGACCGATAACGTCATTGTTTTGTGACGTAATTTTTTCCCCTGCGTAAGAAGATAGCTTTGCAGCTGTTACGTTTCCCTGGGTTATGATGTAATCTTTCTCTCTGTCTGTCTGTGTCTGGATGTCTGTCTGTCTGTCTCTCAGATTTTTAATTGGCATTCTCAACAATGCGAGAGGATGGGGGGAAATCTGAAAATATTGCAGTTTTGTCACGTTCTGTTCTTTCTTTCTGATTTTTTAATTCTTTCCGTCCACATGTCATCTTATATATATATATATATATATATATATATATATATCCTTATTCCTACCACCAAGACACATTACACACACACACACACACACACACACACACACACACACACACACACACACACACACACACACACACACACACACACACACACACACACACACACCACGAGAAAAAAAGAGAGAGAGGGAGAGAGAGAGGGGAGGAGAGACAGGGACAGGCAGACATAGACCAACAGACACACACGCGCGCGTGCGCGCAAAGTAACACACACACACACACACACACACACACACACACACACACACACACACACACGCAAAGTCACAAACACACACGCGCGCAAAGTCACAAACACACACACACACACACACACACACGCGCGCGCGCGCGCGCGCGCAAAGTCACACACACACACACGCAAAGTCACACACACACACGCAAAGTCACACACACACACGCAAAGTCACACACACACACACACACATTAGCGCGCGTACAAGCGCAGAAACACACACACACGCAAAGTCACACACACACACACACACATTAGCGCGCGTACAAGCGCAGAAACACACACACACACACACACACACACACACACACCCCAAACCCTCCCCTCCATCATCGCACCCCCGCTCCCCTCCACAACTACACGCACGCATAGCCGCTTTTCCTTCTTTTTTACTGTGTGTGTGTGTGTGTGTGTGTGTGTGACTTCCTTCACGTGCTGGCTGATCGAATGTGTGTGTTTCATGTGTCCACTTTGCCGATCGACGATTCCTCTTCCATTTGCATTCTGCTGATCAAGAGGATCGAAGGATGGAAGGTAGGAAAGAAAGAAAGAAAAGACAGAAAGAAAGAAAAGAAAGACAGAAAGAAAGAAAAGAAAGAAGGAAAGGAAAGACAGAAAGAAAGAGAAGACAGACAGAAAGAAAGAAAGAGAAGACAGACAGAAAGAAAGAAAGAGAAGACAGAAAGAAAGAGAAGACAGAAAGAAAGAAAGAAAGAAAAGACAGAAACAAAGACAGAAAGAAAGAAAGAGAAGACAGAAAGAAAGAAAGAGAAGACAGAAAGAAAGAAAGAAAGAAAAGACAGAAACAAAGACAGAAAGAAAGAAAGAGAAGACAGAAAGAAAGAAAGAAAGAGAAGACAGAAAGAAAGAAAGAAAGAAAGAAAGAAAGAGAAGACAGACAGAAAGAAAGAAAGAGAAGACAGAAAGAAAGAGAAGACAGAAAGAAAGAAAGAAAGAGAAGACAGAAAGAAAGAGAAGACAGAAAGAAAGAGAAGACAGAAAGAAAGAAAGAGAAGACAGAAAGAAAGAAAGACAGAAAGAAAGAAAGAAAAGACAGAAAGAAAGAGAAGACAGAAAGAAAGAAAGAAAGAAAAGACAGAAAGAAGAAAAGACAGAAAGAAAGAGAAGACAGAAAGAAAGAAAGAAAAGACAGAAAGAAAGAGAAGACAGAAAGAAAGAAAGAAAGAAAGAAAGAAAAGACAGAAAGAAAGAAAGAGAAGACAGAAAGAAAGAGAAGACAGAAAGAAAGAAAGAAAGAAAGAAAGAAAGAGAAGACAGAAAGAAAGAGAAGACAGAAAGAAAGAAAGAGAAGACAGACAGAAAGAAAGAAAGAGAAGACAGAAACAAAGACAGAAAGAAAGAAAGAGAAGACAGACAGAAAGAAAGAAAGAGAAGACAGACAGAAAGAAAGAGAAGACAGAAAGAAAGAAAGACAGAAAGAAAGAAAGAAAAGACAGAAAGAAAGAAAGACAGAATGAGAAGACAGAAAGAAAGAAAAGACAGAAAGAAAGAAAGAAAGAAAGAAAAGACAGAAAGAAAGACAGAAAGAAAGAAAGAAAAGACAGAAAGAAAGAAAGAAAGAAAGAAAGAAAAGACAGAAAGACAGAAAGAAAGAAAGAAAAGACAGAAAGAAAGAAAGAAAAGACAGAAAGAGAAGACAGAAAGAAAGGGTGTTTGAACGAGACACAGAGAGAGAGAGAGGGGGGGTCGGGGAGGGGAAGGAGAGAGAAGGAGAAACGGACAGACAAAGATACAGAGATAGACAGACAGACCGACAGACAGACAGACGGATAAAGAGACAAAGACAGAGACATGAGAGTGAGGGGCAGAAGCTGAGATGAAGGAGAACGAGAAAGTTTGAAGGAAAATAAGAGGGAAATACAGAGAGAGAGAGAGAGAGAGAGAGAGAGAGGAAGACACACACACACACACACACACACACACACACACACACACACACACACTTATAACCTCTAAAAGTGTGTATGTAAGAGGTATAGACATACACACACACATACAGAGGCACACACACATATGTTACACACACACACACACACACACACACACACACACATATATATATATATATATATATATATATATATATATATATATATATATATATATATATATATAAGATAAGATAAGATAAGATAAGAATAACTTTATTATCTCCAATCAGAGAAATTTGTTCAGGTGCATATTATATACATACACATATGATATATCTACATATTATACATACATACATATAGATAGATACATACATACAGACAGATCTGGCTTTGGGGGTAACGATGGTGGCTTATTGATATGGAGACTGTCATCGATCAGAGACCAAGACCATGACCATGACCAAAGTCTAAGCGCTTTACAAACAAAGTGCCTTGGCTCTGTCTGGTTCTGAATTGTAAACCATACAACCACAGTCCTAATCAACAAGTTGTCATGTACCCATCTGTCTACAACATGATCATGACCAAAGTCTAAGCGCTTTACAAACAAAGTGCCTTGGCTCTGTCTGGTTCTGAATTGTAAACCATACAACCACAGTCCTAATCAACAAGTTGTCATGTACCCATCTGTCTACAACATGACCATGACCAAAGTCTAAGTGCTTTACAGAGTGCCTTGGCTTTGTCTGGTTCTGAATTGTAAACCATACAACCACAGTCCTAATCAACAAGTTGTCATGTACCCATCCCTATACAACATGACCATGACCAAAGTCTAAGCGCTTTACAGAGTGCCTTGGCTTTGTCTGGTTCTGAATTGTAAACCATACAACCACAGTCCTAATCAACAAGTTGTCATGTACCCATCCCTATACAACATGACCATGACCAAACTCTAAGCGCTTTACAAACAAAGTCCCTTGGCTTTGTCTGGTTTTGAATTGTAAACCATACAACCACAGTCCTAATCAAGTTGTCATGTACCCATCCCTATACAACATGACCATGACCAAAGTCTAAGCGCTTTACAGAGTGCCTTGGCTTTGTCTGGTTCTGAATTGTAAACCATACAACCACAGTCCTAATCAACAAGTTGTCATGTACCCATCTGTCTACAACATGACCATAACCAAACTCTAAGCGCTTTACAGAGTTCCTTGGCTTTGTCTGGTTCTGAATTGTAAACCATACAACCACAGTCCTAATCAACAAGTTGTCATGTACCCATCCCTATACAACATGACCATGACCAAACTCTAAGCGCTTTACAAACAAAGTGCCTTGGCTTTGTCTGGTTTTGAATTGTAAACCATACAACCACAGTCCTAATCAAGTTGTCATGTACCCATCCCTATACAACATGACCATGACCAAACTCTAAGCGCTTTACACACAGAGTTCCTTGGCTTTGTCTGGTTCTGAATTGTAAACCATACAACAACAGTCCTAATCAACAAGTTGTCATGTACCCATCCCTACTATACAACATACCTGTTGGAAAAGTGAACTGTTGAAGGAAAAGTGAGTTTCAGTTTCAGTAGCTCAAGGAGGCGTCAGTGCGTTCGGACAAATCCATATACGCTACACCACATCTGCCAAGCAGATGCCTGACTAGCAGCGTTATAACCCAACGCGCTTATTCAAGCCTTGAGACAAGCCTTAGTCAGGCAACGGCAGTCCTAATCAACCGAATTGTCAGGCGTCAATATCTCCTGGACATACCTGTTGGAAGTGTGAACTGTTGAAGGAAAAGTGGATGAAATATTAACCATGCAACCACCGTCCAAATAAACAGCTTCTCGTCCGTCCCTCTCTTCACAGCATACCTGTTGTTGGAAGTGTGTAAATTGTTAAAGGAAAAAGTGAAATGTAAACCATGCAATGACAGTTTCAGTTTCACTAGCTCAAGGAGGCGTCAGTGCGTTCGGACAAATCCATATACGCTACACCACATCTGCCAAGCAGATGCCTGACTAGCAGCTTAACCCAACGTGCTTAGTCATCAGGCCTTGAGACAGGCCTTAGTCAGGCAACGGCAGTCCTAATCAACCGAATTGTCAGGCGTCATTATCTCCTGGACATACCTGTTGGAAAAGTGAACTGTTCATGGAAAAGTGAATGGATCATAAACCATGTAACCGCCGTGCTGATCAACAAGCTGTCATGTGTTAGTTTCTTCACAACACGCATGTTGGAAGAGTGTGAACTGTCAAGGAAAAATGAATATTTAATTAACCATGCAACCACAGTCCTAATCAACAAGCTCCGTCTCTCCACAGCATACATGTTGGAAACGTGAATTGTTAAGGGGAAAGTGAACTGTAAACCTAACCAACAGATTGTCAGGTGTCAATCTCTCTACGACATACCTGTCGGAAGTCTGTGAATTGTGAACGAAGAAACTACAGTGCTAATCAACAAGACAGAGAGAGAGGTGAGAGAGAGAGAGGTGAGAGAGAGATGAGAGAGGTAAGAGAGAGAGAGGTGAAAGAGAGAGGTGAGGGAGAGAGAGGTGAGATACGGATACGGATACGGATACGGATAGTTTATTCAATAAAGGCCATGGCCCCTCATGAAGGGGGTACAGTGAATCAACATTCAAAATCAAAACCTTACAAATTACAGAAGTGAATGATAAACTGCAAATGATAATCCACAAATTGGATAATGCACAACTAATAATAATTAACTACATAATACACTGCGAAACTTAAAAGCCTTATATAAGTAAATAGCAAACTGTCTTATAACAGTTTCGTTAGTTGATGACATAAGCATGGCAAGTCGAAATAAAGTAGGGTGTCTATAATATTTTTGTGGAATCCACTCATGTCTAAGGTCATTCAAAGCAGGGCAACACAACACAAAGTGAAGTTCGGTTTCTTCAGCACGTCTGCATAAAGGACAACTAAGATCAGAGACACTGGACTTTCGATAACGATAATGATGAAGAAATATGTCAGAAATTCCAAATCGGAACCTGGTTGTGATATGTTTCAAATGCTTATCCATTTTCATTGACAGATAAGTAGGAATAGAGTGTATAGAAATGAACTGTCTGTAAAACTCAAACCTATCGCTATCTTGAACATGATAAGACCAATCTTGCCATCTACAGTCAATTAATCTTGTTCGGAGTGCACTAATAAATCCCTTTATGTCCCCTACCCCCTGCTGTAACCAAACATAACCAAATCCCAGTTCATATAATCTAACCCTAACCTTTGATACCCAGTTTACCTTGCCCCTCAAATCTAAGTCATATAACATATTAAATGCTTTTTTCGGCAACCTTGAATCTTCCATTTGTGTTATTTTCAACCAATAGCGAATACATCTTACTGCGGAATTGAGATGTATCGGATATCTTTTTGTCTCCCCATAAATTAAATCATTAGGCGTTTTCATGGTAACTCCAAGAAACTTTTTCAGTGCAAATAAATGAACACTCTCGCAGCAAACTGCAGCATTAGAGAGACCCCAAATTTCTGCTCCATATTGTACAATGGGTTGTACCTGGGAATCAAACAATTTAATAAACAGATCAAAAGATTGATTTTCTAAACTTGACAGTTTTTTCATAATACAAAGTAATGCTTGTTTAGCTCTACATGCAAGATCTTTACATGCAACTGTGAAACTCAATTTTGTTGAAAAATATATTCCTAAGTATTTATACACATTCACTACTGGCATCGCTATTCCATTATAAGTCCATTTTTCCCTAATTCCTAAATATCCACCTTTTCTAAATACAGAGGTGAGAGAGATGGAGAGAGAGGTGAGAGAGAGAGGTGAAGGAGAGAGATAGAGAGAGAGGGGGGGTGAGAGAGAGAGAGGTGAGAGATAGAGAGAGAGGTGAGAGAGATGGGTGAGGGGGAGAGAGGGGGGTGAGAGAGAGAGAGGTAAGAGAGAGAGAGGTGAGAGATAGAGAGGTGAGAGAGAGAGGGGGGGGTAAGAGAGAGAGGTGAGAGAGAGAGGTGAGAGAGAGAGGGGGGTGAGAGAGAGAAGTGAGAGAGAGAGGGGTGAGAGAGAGAGAGGGGTGAGAGAGAGGTGAGAGAGAGGTGAGAGAGAGCTGAGTTTCAGTTTCAGTAGCTCAAGGAGGCGTCACTGCGTTCGGACAAATCCATATACGCTACACCACATCTGCCAAGCAGATGCCTGACCAGCAGCGTAACCCAACGCGCTTAGTCAGGCCTTGAGGGGAGAGGTGAGAGAGAGAGGTGAGAGAGAGGTCAGAGAGAGAGGTGAGAGAAAGAGATGAGAGAGAGAGAGGTGAGAGAGAGAGGTGAGAGAGAGGTCAGAGAGAGAGGTGAGAGAAAGAGAGGTTAGAGAGAGAGAGGTGAGAGAGAGAGAGAGGTGAGAGAGAGAGGTGAGAGAGAGGTGAGAGAGAGAGAGGTGAGAGAGAGAGAGGTGAGAGAGAGAGGTGAGAGAGAGAGCGGTGAGAGAGAGAGAGGTGAGGGAGAGAGAGAGAGAGATAGAGAGAGAGGGGGGGTGAGAGACAGAGGGGGGTGAGAGAGAGAGAGGTGAGAGAGAGAGAGAGCGATAGGGGTGAGAGAGAGAGGGTGAGAGAGAGGGGTGAGGGAGAGAGAGGTGAGAGAGATAGAGATGAGAGAGAGAGAGAGGGGTGAGAGAGACAGAGAGAGAGAGAGGTGAGAGAGAGAGGTGAGAGACAGAGAGGTGAGAGAGAGATAGGTGAGAGAAGAGAGGTGAGAGGTGAGAGATAGGTGAGAGAGAGAGAGGTGAGAGGAGAGAGAGAGAGGTGAGAGAGAGAGGTGAGAGGTGAGAGAGAGGTGAGAGAGAGAGATAGGTGAGAGAGAGAGAGAGGTGAGAGAGAGGAGAGAGAGAGATAGGTGAGAGAGAGAGGTGAGTGGTGAGAGAGAGGTGAGAGATAGGTGAGAGAGAGGAGAGAGAGGGTGAGAGAGAGGTGAGAGAGAGAGGGGTGAGAGACAGAGAGGAGAGAGGGGTGAGAGAGATAGGTGAGAGAGGGGGTGAGAGAGAGGCGAGAAAGATAGGTGAGAGAGAGAGAGGGTGAGAGAGATAGGGGTGAGAGAGAGAGGGGGGTGAGAGAGATAGAGTGAGAGAGAGAGGTGAGAGAGAGGCGAGAGAGAGAGGTGAGAGAGAGGGGCGTGAGAGAGAGGTGAGAGAGAGAGAGGTGAGAGAGAGGGGTGTGAGAAAGATAGAGAGGGGTGAGAGAGAGAGAGAGAGAGAGAGAGAGAGATTAGCGGAGGGTCCAAAAAGGAAATGTAGCAGACCAGGAGGAGGGGGGGGGGGGGCAAGATGAAAGAATAGATGCACTGAGAGGAAATGCACAGAGAGGGGGAGAGAGGGAGAGAAAAGGGGGGTAGGGAGTGGAGAGAGACCACAGAGAAAGAGAGAGTCGGAGAGAAAGAAGAGAGAGGGGTGATAGAGAGATTCAAGATTCAAAGATTCAAAAACTTTATTACTCAAGGATAAAGATTTTAGGCATTGCCTAGTCTTCCAATCTTTCCTTGAGAGGGAGAGGGAGAGAGAGCAACAGAGAGTAATAGAGAGTAGAGAGGGGAGAGAGAGAGAGAGAGAGAGAGAGAGAGAGAGAGAGAGAGACAGAGACAGAGACAGAGACAGAGACAGACAGAGAGACAGACAGAGACAGAGACAGAGACAGACAGAGAGACAGAGAGAGAGAGTCATGTGTCAATCTCTCCACACAACATACTTGTTGGAAGAGTATGAACTGTCAGAACAGAGAACGCGAATTGCAGACCCATGCAACCACAGTCCTAATCAACTGAGCTGCCACGCGTCCATCTCTAAGAGCCAACCAGACCTTTCACCTTCGTACACAGCGGTGGGGGAGGAGGAGGATGGTGGTGGTGGTGGTGGGTGGGCGGACGGCGGGGTGGGTGTGGAGGTGTCGTGGTCGAAAGGTCACCCTCCTCCATCATTGGTGATGATAAAGACAGGAAGCCCCCCCCCCCCCCCCCCCCCCCCCCCCCCCCCCCCCCCCCCCGACCCCCCAGCCCCTCTCGCCCCAAGTTCAATTACGTCCTTCGTTTAGTCTGTCATGACTGGACTACCGATAGAGAAGCAAACATCGTGATCTCTCTCTCTCTCTCTCTCTCTCTCTCTCTCTCAGTCTCTGTCTCTCCCTCTCTCTGTCTATCTGTCTGTCTCTCTCCATGTTAGTATAACAACATTTATATGCGTATATGTTTGTGTGTTTCTTCGAACAACGGCAGATGTGAAAGTCGGCCAAAGTGCAAATATCGTCACCGTTGGAAAATACAGATTCATTCATTCATTCTCCCTGTCTCTGTCTCTCTCTATGTGTGTGTGTCTCTCTCTGTCTGTCTGTCTCAGTCTCTCTGTCTCTGTCTGTCTGTCTCTGTCTCTCTCAGTCTCTCTCTGTGTCTGTGTGTCTCTCTCTGTGTCTCTGTCTCTCTGTGTGTCTTTCTCTGTCTCTGTCTGTCTGTCTCTCTGTCTGTCTCTCTCTGTCTCTGTCTCTCTCTCTGTCTGTCTGTCTCTCTGTGTGTCTATCTCTCTCTGTGTCTCTGTCTGTCTGTCTCTCTGTGTGTCTATCTCTCTCTGTGTCTCTGTTTGTCTGCCTGTCTCTGTGTCTATCTCTCTCTCTCTCTGTCTATCTCTCTGTCTCTCTTTCTGTGTGTGTGTGTGTGTGTCTCTAGCGAAGTGTCCAATTAGTTCGTTCCCTCCCCCCACTCACTAATAATGCCACGTATTTTTTATATATGAGTGGGGGAGGGAGGGATAGGTAGGGAAGGAAGGAGGGAGGACGGGGTGTGCTGTTGGTCTCTTGTGTGTGTAGGTTTTTTTTGTTTTGTTTTTTGTTTGTTTTTTTTTGGGGGGGAA
>NC_134907.1:11935137-11937637 GCF_041734735.1 Babylonia areolata
CCCCCCCCCCCCCCCCCCCCCCCCCCCCCCCCAACACACACACACACACACCCTCCCTAGAGGCTTGGACCATTGACAGTAAATCATTCTGTAGCGTTTCAGACCTGAAACCTAAGGTTAAGGAATCGATCCTTAGAGACGAGACGGTGGAAAGATAACGTGGAATGGAAGAAAGAAAGAAAGAAGGGAGGAAGGAAGGAAAGAAAGAAAGGAAGGAAAGAAAGAAAGAAAGAAGGAAGGAAGGAAAGAAAGAAAGAAGGAAGGAAAGAAAGAAAGAAAGAAAGAAGGGAGGAAGGAAGGAAAGAAAGAAAGAAAGAAGGGAGGAAGGAAAGAAAGAAAGAAAGAAGGAAAGAAAGGATCTGAAACTGAAGGTCAAGGAATCCACTCTTATGGATGAGACGTGGAAGATACGTGAAAAGAAAGAAGGAAAAGAAAGAAAGAAAAAAAAGAAAGAAAGAAAGAAAGAAAGAAAGGAAGAAAGAAAGAAAGAAAGGAAGAAAGATAGAAAGAAAAGAAAGAAAGAAAGACAAAAGTAAATGTTAACCCCTTGATTGCCAGAAAAAAACAACAACAAAAAACAGTAGAAAGCCAAAGAACAGAAAGTGATGTTTCAAATCATAACAATATCCGAAACAGTCAGCCCCAAAACTGAGAAAATGGTCTAGATACATTGCGCTCTCGTGTGTAAATTTGCAGTCTTCCACAGTTATTTATTCCTTGTTTCAATGTTGTCATAAGTGGCGTCACTATGCCCGCTAATGTTTTCGGGCTTGGCAGTCAAGAGGTTAAGGAATCCATTCTTAGAGAAGAAAGGTGGAAGGTAAGCAAAAAGAACGAAAGAACGAAAGAAAGAAAGCCACAGAGAAAGACAGGCAGACAGAAAAAACAGACAGACAGAAAGTATGCAAGGTAGGACTTGAAAACGAAGGCTAAGGAATCCATTCTTAGAGATGAGACGTGGACGATATCGTAGAATGGAAGAAAGAAAGAAAGAAAGAATGAAAGAAAGAAAGAATGCCACAGAAAGAGAGAAAAGGGGACGATATCGTAGAATGGAAGAAAGAAAGAATGAAAGAAAGAAAGAATGCCACAGAAAGAGAGAAAAGGGGACGATATCGTAGAATGGAAGAAAGAAAGAATGAAAGAAAGAAAGAAAGCCACACAGAAAGAAAGAAAAGGGGAAAGAAAGAAAGTATGAAAGGTAGGACTTGAAACCGAAGGCTAAGGAATCCATTCTTAGAGATGAGACGTGGACGATATCGTAAAATGGGAGAAAGAAAGAAAGAATGAAAGAAAGAAAGAAAGCCACAGAGAAAGACAGGCAGACAGAAAAAACAGACAGACAGAAAGTATGCAAGGTAGGACTTGAAAACGAAGGCTAAGGAATCCATTCTTAGAGATGAGACGTGGACGATATCGTAGAATGGAAGAAAGAAAGAATGAAAGAAAGAAAGAAAGCCACACAGAAAGAAAGAAAAGGGGAAAGAAAGAAAGTATGAAAGGTAGGACTTGAAACCGAAGGTTAGGGAATCCATTCTTAGAGATGAGACGTGGACGATATCGTAGAATGGGAGAAAGAAAGAAGGAAAGAATGAAAGAAAGAAAGCCACAGAGAAAGACAGGCAGAAAGTATGCAAGGTAGGACTTGAAAACGAAGGCTAAAGAATCCATTCTTAGAGATGAGACGTGGACGATATCGTAAAATGGGAGAAAGAAAGAAAGAATGAAAGAAAGAAAGAAAGAAAGAAAGAAAGAAAGAAAGAATGCCACACAGAAAGAAAGAAAAGGGGAAAGAAAGTATGAAAGGTAGGACTTGAAAACGAAGGCTAAGGAATCCATTCTTAGAGATGAGACGTGGACGATATCGTAGAATGGAAGAAAGAAAGAAAGAAAGAAAAAAAGAAAGAAAGAAAGCTACACAGAAAGAAAAAAAAAGGGACGCACACATACACACACATACATACATACACACACACACACACACACACACACACAGACATACATATACACTTACTCACACACACCTACCCCACTCCCCTCCCCCACCCCGCATACACACACACACACACACACACACACACACACACACACGCACACACACGCACACACACATGCACACACACACACACACATACACACACACACGCGCGTACGCACTTATGCACGCATGCACACACACACAAACACAACCCGTGAGACGAAAGACTCCCTTCCCTGTGCAACAACAACAAGTCGTGTCTCAAGCCGCCCGCTGTAACGTCTGTCACAGTCAATTCTCTGAACACATCACACACACACACGCACACACACATACACACACACACGCGCGTACGCACTTATGCACGCATGCACACACACACAAACACAACCCTCATCCGTCTCGTTCGACACTCTGGCAATGACGCCTTTTCTATCTATCTTTCTTTCTTTCTTCCCTTCTTTCTTTCTTCCTGTATTTCTTTCTTTCCTTCTTTCTTTAAATCCCCTGACGCTCGCGCGC
>NC_134907.1:11945137-11965137 GCF_041734735.1 Babylonia areolata
TCAATTACCCATCTCGATCTCAGAAAACACACATGTGATACAACGCCAGGGAAAAAAAAAAAATCCCCACAATACTGAAACTTGGGTTTACCAACTGCTGCTGGCTGTCAAACTGGTATGAGTAGCAAGCTTTTGAGGTCACAAATATCAACTACACAACCAGGTATAATTCCGTGTCCAGACAACTGAGCTTTCACTGTCCTAGTTTACTCTGTCGTCATCCTAGTTTCTCTGTTTGGAAGAGACAGAGACAGACACACACACACACACACACACACACAAACACACACACACACACAGGGAGAGGGAGAGAGAGAAGGTGGTAGTGCGGGGGCAGAAGGTGTGGGGAGTTGCATGTTTTTCATGTGATCATTCAGGGCGTTTGGCTTTTAACGTCTTTGAAGCTCTCTGTGTCTCTGTCTTTTCGTCTCTGTGTCTCTTTCTGTATCTCTGTCTGTCTGTCTATCTGAGAGAGAGATAGGAGGGAGAGACAGGTAGTGTGGAGGGATACAGAGAGAGAGAGAGAAAAAAAAAACCAGAGAGAGATAGAGGGAGAAAGAGAGACAGAGTGTGTGGAGTGATACGGAGAAAGAGAAGAGGGAGAGAGGGTGGAGAGAGAATGAGAGAGTGAAAGAAAAACAGACAGAGAGAGAGGAGGGAGAGAGAAAGACAGAGACAGAGATACAGAGAGTGTAGAGGAATATATATAGAGAGTAAAACAGAGAGAGGAGGGAGAGGGGAGGGAGAGTGAAAGAGTGAAAGAAACACACACACACACACACACACACACACACAGAGGGGGGGGGGCAGAAAGGGAGAGAGAGAGAGAGACATAAAAAGAGAGAGAGAAAGAGAGAGAGAGAGAGAGACAGAGAGAGAGAGACAGATACACAGAGAGACAGACAGACAGAGAAAGAAAGAGAAGGGGTGGTAGGGGAGAGAGAAAGCGACAGAGAGCGAGAGACAGAGAGACAGACAGACAGAAAGAGACTGACAGAAACAGACAGACAAACAGAGAAACACACACACACACACACACACACACACACACACACACACACACTGACCCACAAATCGCCGCTTTGTGCGTCAACCCGCACACCCACCCCCACCCCCACGCCCACACCCAGCCCCATTACATCAGTTCCATCAGTGTCACACGATGGTCTGGTAATAAATCTACCACCTCCTGTCTCTGTCTCTGTCTCTGTCTGTGTCTTCGTTCCTGCTGGCTGTTCGACTTTGCGATCAACTCTGCCTGCCTGGCTGAGTGAAGAGAGAAGGTGTCTGAGTGGTTAAGACGCTTATCATGCCAGTTACAGTGTCCGTGAAGGTCTGGGGTTCGATGCCCGGTCTCGTTCTTTTTACAAGTCTGTTTTTTTTTTTTTTTTTTTTTTTTAGCGAAGTGCTCGATAGAAGAAAGAGCAACAGTCTACTATGTGCGTTCACCACTTTCTAACCCTTTCTATCGAAAATAGAAGCTTGATTAATTAATTCATTGATTAATTCGTTCGTTCAGTCATTCAGTCGTTTCAAAAAAAAAAAAAGGTCTCTTCCATCTCTCTCTCTCTCTCACTCTCCTCTGCCTCCACACCTCTCCACTCCCCCTCCCCTCTTCCTTCCCTTACCCTGTCCCCCACCCCCTTTACACCTCTTTCTCTGTGCCTCTGTTTCTCTGAGTCTGTCTCTCTGTCTGTCTCTCTCTGTCTGACTGTCTGTCTCTCTCTCTACAGCTCGCTCGTTCATATTTTCTAAAGCCTTAAAAGCTAGTTTTGAAACCTCTCCCTCTCTTTCTGTCTGTCTGTCTGTCCGTCTGTCTCTCTTCAGATATTTGTATTTCTTTTTTATCACAACAGATTTCTCTGTGTGAAATTCGGGCTGATCTCCCCAGGGAGAGCGCGTCGCTACACTACAGCGCCACCCATTTTTTGCATTTTTTCCTGCGTGCAGTTTTATTTGTTTTTCCTATCGCAGTGGATTTTTCTACAGAATTTTGGCCAGGAACAACCCTTTTGTTGCCGTGGGTTCTTTTACGTGCGCTAAGTGCATGCTGCATACGGGACTCGGTTTATCGTCTCATCCGAAAGACTAGCGTCCAGACCACCACTCAAGGTCTAGTGGAGGGGGAGAAAATATCGGCGGCTGAGCCGTGATTCGAACCAGCGCGCTCAGATTCTCTCGCTTCCTAGGCGGACGCGTTACCTCTAGGCCATCACTCCACATCAATCCACACACACACACACACACACACACACACACACACACACACACATATATATATATATATATATATATATATATATATATATATATATATATATATATATATATATATACCACTACTTTCCCTTTATCTATATAAGATTCAAAGATTCAAAGAAATGTAATCCTTTTGCCCCTTTTGGTGTGTGGAGGATACAATAACAATACATGCTCAATGAATCACAACTTCAGTTGTATATCTGAAGTCATATAGATACAATATATACATAATTATTCTAAAAAGCTGGCTTCGAAAGACTTTCTCTTCGTCTCTGTCTCTCCCTCTCCTCTTTCCCTTCTTCTCTCCCCCCCCCCCCCCTTTTTTTTAAGCCTTAAAAGCTAGCTGTTTATTTTCTGTCTCTGTCTCTCTCTCTCCCTATTTCTTCAAAAAGCCTTAAAAGCTGGCTTTGAAAGACTTTTGTCTTTGTCTCTGTCTCTCCCTCTCCTCTTTCCCTTCTTCTCCCCCCCCCCCCCCCCCCACCTTTTTAAGCCTTAAAAGCTAGCTGTTTCTTTTCTGTCTCTGTCTCTCTCTCCCTGTTTCTTTAAAAAGCCTTAAAATATGGCTTTGAAAGACTCTCTCTCTCCCTCCCCCCCCTCCTCTCTCTCTCTCTCTCTCTCTCCGTATTTCTTTAAAAAGCCTTAAAAGCTGGCTTTGAAATACTCTCTCTCTCTCTTTCTCCCCCCTATTTCTTTAAAAAGCCTTAAAAGCCAGCTTTGAAAGACTTTCTCTTTGTCTCTGTCCCACTTTCTCTTTGTCTCTGTCTCTATCTTTGTCTCTCTCTCGCCCACTCTCTCTCTCTCTCTCCCTATTTCTTTATATTAAAAAAAAATATATTTTTTTAAAAAGCCTTACAACCTAGCTTTCAAAACCTCCTTAACGACTCGAGAGAGGCACCCAATGAAAAGACAGCGAGATGTTTGATTTGAGGACGTGCGACAGTTAAAAGAGATGATGGATGATAGGGGCGAGGTGGGAGTTGGGGGGAAGGGAAGGAGGTGGTGGTGGTAGTGGCGAGGAGGAGGGGGTGGGGTGGGCGTGGGGTGGGGTGTGAAGGGAGGAGGTGGGGGGTGTGTGTGTGGAAGGACGGATGACAGACGAGAGAAGAAGGAAGAAGAGAAGAAGAAGAAGAGGAGGATGGATGGATGGATGGATGGATGGATGGGGAAAGTGGTACCAACAGGGGCAGGAGATCGGAACAAATACGAAGGAAGAGACAGTGAGAGAGAGAGAGAGAGAGAGAGAGAGAGAGAGAGAGAGAGAGAAGGAGGAGGGTGGGGGTTGGGGGGTGGGGGAAGAAGAGAATGAAACAGAGACAGAGACAGAGAGGAGGGGGTGGGTGAGTGATAAGAGAGATTTTATTTTATTCTTTCTTTCTTTCTTTCTTTCTTGTGTGTGTGTGTGTGTGCGTGTGTGTGTGTGTGTGTGTGGAGAGAGAGTGGATTTCTTCTACAGAATGTCACCAGTTATTTCTGTTGCCATGGGTTCTTTTTCAATGCGCCAAGTGCGTGTGCTGCACACGAGATCTCGGTTTATTGTCTCCAGTCTAGATGCTCGGTTTGATTTTCCAGTCAAATTTGCGGGAAAGGGCGAGACCCAGAATCGAACACAGACCCTCACGGACACTGTAACTGGCATATACGCATCTTAACCGCTCGGCAGACCTTCCTCCTCCCTTAGCCAGTTGATCGGAAAGTCGAGCAGCCAACAGAAAAGGCGAGACCGGGAATCGAACCCAGACCCTCACGGACACTGTAACTGACATGGTAAGTGTCTTAACCACTCGGCCACCTTTCCCTCCGGACTCCGCCAGGCAGGCAGAATTGATCGCAAAGTCGAACAGGCAGCAGGAACGAACACACATAGACATAGACAGGAGGTGGCAGATTTATTCTAAGACCTTCGTGTGACACTGATTGAACTGATGTAAGAGGGTGGGGGTGGGGTTTGGGTGACGTATGGAGCGGCGATATATTATATGGGTCAGTGTCTCTTTCTCTATCTGTGTGTGTGTGTGTGTGTGTGTGTGTGTGTGTGTGTCCTTCTCAGTCAGTCTGTCTGTTTCTGTCTGTCGGTGTTTGTCTGCCTGTCTGTCTGTCTGTCTGTGTCTGTCTTTCCTTCTTTCTGTTTGTCTATCTCTTTCAATTTGTCTGTCGGTGTGTGTTTTGCTCTCTCTGTCTCTCTGTCTCTCTCTCCCTCCACCCCTCTCTCTCTTTTCTTTCTGTCCGTCTATTCCTCTCTCTCTCTCTCTTCTTACTTTCTGACAGCCTCTCTTCCTCAACTTTCTCTCTCTCTCTATTGCCCTCTCTTTCTCTCTCTGTCTGCTTCTCTCTCTCCCACTCTCTCTATCTTTCTCTCTCTCCCTCACTCCCCCCCACACACACACCGCACCCCACACACCCCTGCACCCTCCCCCCACCCACCACTCTTCTCTCCACCACCCCCTTCCCCCCCCTCTCTCTCTCTCTCTGTGATGACGCAGAATAGAGAAGAATGCGAAACCCAGATCGCTTTTGTCTCCCTGTCTCATTAACAACAGGAAGAGACAGGTACTCAGGCAGAAGACAGAGAGAGAGAGAGAGAGAGACAGACAGACAGACAGAGAGAGACAGAAACAGAGAGAGGGGGGGGGGCGATGGGGGCAAGGGGGGGGGCTGTAGGTTTGGATGGGTAGGGAGGGGGGGGGAGTTGGGACAGGGAGATGGAAAGAAGAGAGAGAGAAGATAACAACAAAGAGAGATATAGCCAAGCATTCAGAGAAACGGGGAGGAGACAAAGATGAAGGAGAGAGAGACAGACAGACAGACAGAGAGAGAGAGAGACAGAGAGACACAGAGAGAGACAGACACAGAGAGAGAAAGACACAGAGAGAGAAAGACAGACAGAGAGAGAGAGAGAGAGTGTGAGAACACAGAGAGAGAGAGAGGGGAGAGAGAGGAGACAGACAGACAGACAGACAGAGAAAGAGACAAGAGAGACAGACAGATAGAGACAGACAGACAGAGAGAGAGGGGACAGAGAAAGAGAGACAGACAAGCAGAGAGAGAGACAGTCACACTGACATTAAAATTTTCAATTGACATTAACTGCAAAGAGAGAGAGAGGGAGACAGAGACAGAAGGGAGAGAGGACAGAGAAAGAGAGACAGACAAGCACAGAGAGAGACAGTGACACTGTAAATATATATTGTTTTTACATTAACTGCAAAGAGAGAGAGGGAGACAGAGAGACAGGCACATACAGAGATAGAAAGACACAGAGAGAGAGAGAGAGACGGGAAGCGAGAGAGAGAGAGAGAGAGAGAGCACAGAGACAGACAGACAGACACACAGACAATGGCACTGACATTATAAAATTATTGACATTAACTGCAAAGAGAGAGAGGGGGAGGGAGACACGGAGAGACACACGGAGAGAGAGAGAGGGAGAGAGAACAGAGAGAGAGAGAGGGAGAGAGAACAGAGAGAGAGAGAGGGGGGGAAAGAGAGAAGGGTGGTGGTGGGGAGGGGGGGGGAGACTGAAAGGCACAGACAGAAAGAGAGAGAGAAAACAAAGAGCGACAAACAGAGAGAGAGAGAGAGAGAGACAGTGACACTGACATTTTATTGACATTAACTGCAAAGAGAGAGAGAGGGAGGAAGAGAGAAAGAGACAGAGAGAGGCAGGCAGACACACAGATAAAGACACGGAGAGACAGACACAGCGAGACAAAGACAGCGAGACAGAACTGAACAGAGAGAGAGAGAGAAGAGAGACAGAGAGAGAGAGAGAGAGAGAGAGAGAGAGACAGAGAGAGAAACACAGAGAGACAGAGACAGAGACAATGACACTAACATTTTATTAACATAACTGCACAGAGAGTGAGAGAGACAGACAGACAGACAGACAGACAGACAGACAGAGAGAGGCAGGCAGGCATGCAAACAGATAGACAAGAGACAGCGAAGAAATGCAAAAACAGAGGGCACAGGAATGGTTTCGCTTGGGGAAAAAAAAAAAAAAAAAAAGAAAAAAGCTGGCCCGCATTTCCCATTCTCTCCCTTCCTCAGTCTTTCCACCCCATAGTTCTGTCGATGGCAGACACTGATATGACAAAAAACAAAATGTGTGACCATCCACCACAAAATGAGTCAAAAGCCAGAGTTCAGTTTCTTATTTGAGGCGTTCCGATCTCCACAGGTCAACACATGTACAGACCTGCTAGTGCCTGAACCCCCTTTCGCGTGTGTATACGCACGCAGAAAAATCAAACACGCACGTTGAAGATCCTGCAATCTGTGCCAGCGTTTGGTGGGTTATGGAAAATGGAAACAGACTATGGTGGGGGCAAAATACACGAATCGGTCATACACGTTACATGTATGTCTGAGTGTGTATGTGTACGTGCCTGAAATCTGATTGAATGACACAGGAAACGAATGATGAGCGTCCGAATGGCAGCCGTCAGTCGGCTCTACCCAGGTCGGAGAGCCCGTTGTGCAAATGACCCCGGGTTTGTGAAGCGCTTAGAGCTTGGACTCCGCGATCGAGGATAGGCGCTTCGTAACTATCCAAATCAAAACAGATCAAATCAAATCAAATCAAATGACTGCGTTCAGACAAACCCACAACACATCTGCTGGGCAGATGCCCAACGTGCTTTTTTTTTTTTTTTTTTTTTTTTTAGTCAGGCCTTGAGCACATGCCTACATATTGGGGTACCTATCAGAATGGATGTCTTCCACAGAATTTCGCCAGAGGACAACATTTATGTCACCATGGGTTCTTTTCTCAGTGCGCTTAAATCAAGTGCATGCTGCACACAGAATCTCGGTTTATCGTCTCATCCGAATGACTACACGATAAAAAAATAAATAAATAAATAAAAATAAAAACAACAACGACAGAAAACCAAAAAACAAAAAAAAGTTCGATTTTCCAGGTAAACTTCGGAGAAAAGGCGAGACCGGGATTCGAACCTTGACCCTCACTAGCACTGTACCGACAGGATAGGCATCTTAACCATTCTGCCACCTTCCTCCTGATTGAGGAAAGTATCATTAACTGAATCTCGAGATTTTGTGTTTTTAAATGATGGGGTTGTTTTTTTTTGTCTGCGTTTTTTGTTTTTTGTTTCTTTTTTTTTTGGGGGGGGGGGGCGGGGGGGCAGAATCAGGAAACTGTATTGCTCTTCTTTTTTTGTTTGTTTGTTATTGTTTTTTTGTTTTGTCACAACAGACTTCTCTGTGTAAACTTTGGGCTGCTCTCCCCAGTGAGGCACTACACTGAGAGCGCCACCTTTTTCGTTTTTATTTATTTGTTTATTCATTTGTCTTCAATTTTGTTTGTTTTCCTATCGAAGTGGATTTTATTTTATTTTATTTTTACAGAATTTTGCGAGGGACAACCCCTTTATTGCCGTGGGTCCTTTTACGTGCGCTAAGTGCAAGCTGCACACGGGACCTCGGTTTATCGTCTCATCCGAATGACTAGCGTCCAGACCACCACTCAGGGTCTAGTGGAGAGGGGAGAAAATACTGGCGACTATGGGATTCGAATCAGTGCGCTGTTTCTCTTGCTTCCTAGGCGGAAGCGTTACCTCTAGGCCATTACTACACTTGTAATTGTGATCCAGGCCATTGTATGTCTGGTTTCGAACCTGTGAGAGGAGAGAGGAAGTTGGCCGTATGGTCAAGACGCTTATCTGCCATTACAATGTCCGCGAGGGTCTGAGTTCGATTCTCTCTAAGTTTTGACTGGAAAATCGAACTGAGCGTGAAGTCATTCGGATGAGACGATAAACCGAGGTCCCGTGTGCTGCAAGTATTTGGCGCACTAAAAAAAAGAAGAACCAATGACAAGAAACGTGTTGTACTCTGGCAAAATTAGACAGAGGAAATCCACTCTGATTGGTAACACAAATATATCGGTTGCTCCCCAAAAAGTGAACCTTTGACAAGTATTTTCTCAGTCATAGAAAAACCGAATTCGTTGAAAATTTTCATACAGTAGCCTAAGGGTATCTTCAACATGTCTGCAAAATATCCAAACGTTCGAACGCAAATTATTTGAGTATTGTCAAATTGAAAACAGCATGTCAAAAAATCCAATATCAGAGGAAAACTCACGATCACTTATTTCAGTTTATGCTCAATGTGGCCTCCATCTTCCCCCACGACACCCGATATATATATATATATATATATATATATATATCTATGAAATCACTCAAGGCCTGAATAAGCACATCGTGTTAAACTGCTGGTCAGGCATCTGTCTAGCAGATGTAGTGTAGCGTATATGGATTTGTTCTAACATAGTGGCGCCTCTGCACAGAAACTGAAACGGCCATTTTATCAATTTAACCTTTGGGGGGTGGGGAAAAAGGTTGTTTTGGGTCATAAACAACTACTGCGAGACGTAATAATTTTTGTGTGTGTGTTTTTTTGTTGTTGTTGTTGTTTTTTTTGTTGTACTTTTTGTTTTTTGTTTTTTTCTAATAATTCTTTTGATTTAATGGAAAAGGTATGACAATTAAATTTATACAAGTTTTCGGTTGTTGTTTTTTTTTTCCAGCAGACCATACTATGGCCTTCACCTTTTATCTCTGGCCCTTAAAGGAGGGAATTTCGTTGTCACCGTCATCATGAGACACTCACTGTACCATAATTATTTGATGAAGACTGGATGCAAGACGTTATTGTATCGCTCGTACGGTTTGTCAGCTGTCCCCCCCCCCCCCCCCCCCCCACCCCACACACACACACACGCACACACGCACACACACACGTGACCAAAAAAGACCGCTTTGTTTACGGATGTCAAGTCACACATTACCAAAACGCGACATACGACTCACGTTGTAAGACAGTGTCGCAAATCTGCCAAGTTGCATATTATTTGTCTTTTTATTTATTTATTTTTTTATTTTTCTTCTTCCTTTTTTTTTTTTTTTTTGGTCTACTAGTATTTCATTATTTAGGCATTCTCGTGCATAGACTGATTAATGGCAAGTATTCTTTTTCATGTCGCATATAGTCTCTATGTGTGTCATTTTGCTGAACTCGTTTCTTAATTTATTTTATTTTTTTGTGTAATAATTTATAATCATGGTGCGTTTTGATTTTATCTTGTTTTGTTTTGCTTGGTTGCTTTTTTTTCCCTTTCTTTTTAATCTTTTTAACAAATAATGTCTTGCGTTTGGTCTATTTTGCTCATGTTTTTCTGAGCTATGGTTAAAAATATGACGTTAGTTCTATTATCATTGTCCTCTTATTATCGTGAAGAACTGTTGTTGTTCACCTCCATGCTCGTGTGTGTGTGTGTGTGTGTGTGTGTGTGTGTGTGGTGTGTGTGTGTGTGTGTGTGTGTGTGTGTGTGTGTGTGTGTGTGTGTGTGTGGTGTGTGTGTGTGTGTGTGTGTGTGTGTGTGTGTGTGTGTGTGTGTGTGTGTGTGTGTGTGTGTGTGTTCATTCTTTAGTTTAGCGTCTTTCCACTATCAAAGATATTAGACAAATGTGCGTCTTTCCACTATCAGTGATATTGGGCGAGTGTGTGTGTGTGTGTGTGTGTGTGTGTGTGTGTGTGTGTGTGTGTGTGTGTGTGTGTGTGTGTGTGAGAGAGAGAGAAAGTCTGAAGTCTGAAGTCTGAATGGTTTATTGTTTAGGCCTTTCTGCCCGTGACAACAGGGGTAAGGGGGGTGGGTGGGGGCTTCCGTGTTATGTGTGTGTGTGTGTGTGTGAGAGAGAGAGAGAGAGAGAGAGAGAGAGAGAGACGCCATTGTTTTGTTGTCTCTCTTGTTGTTGTAGTAGTTGTGTTTTTTAGATGTGGTTGTGCCTGATGGTTGAATGTCATTTCTAATAACCCTTGCGTATTCCAGTTCTTTTTTACTTTCTTTCTTTTCTAAGCCAATAAAGAGTCTTGCAAGTCTTAAAGTCTCTCTCTCTCTCATCTGTTCCCCCCTGCCTCTCTCTCTTTCATCTCTCACTTTTTCTCCCTCTCTTTCTTTCATTCTCTCCATCACACACACACACACACACACACACACACACACACACACACACAGAGACAGAGACAGATAGACAGAGAGAGACAGACAGAGAGACAGACAGACACAGACATAGAGAGAGAGAGACAGACAGACAGAGACAGACAGACAGACAGACAGAGAGAGAACGCAGAACCGTATCACATCGGAGAGTGGCCAAAGAATTACTCTATTGTGTTACCACAAGGCCCATGAATGTGCTTGACGTCATGCAGTACGGATCCGATCCACTTGTTGGCCGATGAGAAAGCCCTTTCCCCTTATGATTATCGCCTCTACCCCTGACAACGGACTATGGCTGCCTACATGGCGGGGGGCTAAAAAACAACAACAACAACAAAACAAAAACAAAAACAAAAAAACACGTGTACCACTCGTGTACTTACGAGCGAACGTGGGAGTTGCAGAACACGAACGAAGAAGAAGAAGAAGATGAAGAAGAAAGAAGAAGAAGGAGAAGAAGAAGACGACGACGACGACGAAGAAGAAGAAGACGAAGAAGAAGAGGAAGAAGAGGAGGAGGAGGAAGAAGAAGAAGAAGAAGAAGAAGAAGATCGCCTGTGACAGAAAAGCGAACAATACCAAACATTCACGATTTAGTAAAATAATATAAAACTGAAAACAAGAGAGAGAGAGAGAGAGAGAGAGAGAGAGAGAGAGAGAGAGAGAGAGAGAGAGAGAGAGAGAGAGAGAGAGAGAGAGAGAGAGAGAGAGAGAGAGAGAACTCAGCACTCAAAACTTTTTTATTCAAGGATTAAGATTTTGGGCATGGCCCATTCTTCCAACCTGTCCATGCTTATCTACATCGAAAGAGAGAAAGGGAGAGAGAGAGAGAGAGGAGACAGGGGAGACAGAGAGAGAGAGAGGGGGAGAGAGAGAGAGACAGACAGACAGACAGACAGACAGAGTGACAGAGTCAAATGAAAATACAGACAGACAGGCAGACAGAGACGGAATAACAGAGAGACAGAGAGTCAAATAAAAATAAAGAGAGACAGACATACAGAAAAACGGAGACAGACCCCCACCCCCCCCACCCCCCACCCCCACCCCATCCCACTCATTGCATTTTTACTCCGTTTATGTTATGGCACAAAATTAAAAAAAAAAGAGGAGGAGGAAGAGGGGGAGAAGTAGAAGAAAACCGATTGATTGATTGATTGATTGTCTTTAATGGGTAAAGAATTAGGCGCAGTAAACGCTTTTTGTGAAATAAAGGAATATCACTCCAACCGTTTGCTGTTATTGATATCACGCAGCCATGAATCAGTTATTCTACATAAAGCGGTCTCAAAAGAATGGTGCTGTCTAAATCCTGATTGATTGGTATTTTGAAGCTGATATTTTTTCAACACAGGATGTAAGACCAAGGTGTACATGACGTTCTAGAACTTTAAAGACAGAAGACAACAATAAGATTGGTCTGTAATTATTGACATCATTAGCATCACCTTTTTATGCAGTGGAATGACTTTTGCATGTTTAAACTCTTTTGGAAAATGATTTTTGGATAGACAAAGATTGAAGAGATAAATAAGAGAATCAGCAATATAAAGTGCAGATATTTTTTTAAAAATATTTTCGAATTAATGCCGTCGATGCCACACGAGTTTTTATTTTTCAGCGATACTCAATGAGATAAGACTTCATGAATAGACATTAATGGAACAGAAAACTTTGTTTTTATATCTTTATTATGACAGATGTTTTCTAAAATGCTGAAATCAAAACAAGTGTGTGAATCGTCTTCTGCGAGTAATTTGTTTCCAATGTCAGCAAAGCAGTGCATCAACAGGAATGAGACATTCCGCATTTGAAGAGCTTATTTTGGTGAGTTGGTGTATAACCTTCCATATGAAGGCTGTGTTGCTTTTGTCTTCGATTAGTTTACGAAAGAAAATCCGTTTAGAGTTTCTAATCATGTATTCAACAATATTACGTTTCTTCTGGTATTCTTCGAATGGACCGATTATCTTTTGATATTCTCTGTCATCCATTGCTTGAAAGACATCTTGCGTAAGCCAACTCGGAAGAATTTCCGACTTGACTCGTCCCTGAAGAAGGAGAAGAAGAAGAAGAAAAAGAAGAAGAAGAGACAGTAATGTACGCTTGTCTTTAAACAATGAAACAAAATAAACAACTTGCTCTCTCTCTCTCTCTCTCTCTCTCTCTCTCTATATATATATATATATATATATATATATCCCCGTCCCCCCCCCTCTCTCTCTTGTGCGTCATCAACTTAAAACATCCAATATTTTTAATGTTTAATGATACTGAAAAAATATCTAAAAAAAAGGAGTACACACAAAAAATGCTGATACATTCTCTCTCTCTCTCTCTCTCTCTCTCTCTCTCTCTCTTAGAGCTTTGCATTCTGGAAAAGACTGGCTTTAACAAAAATCTACAATGCATTATAAGAATTTTTTTTTTAACGTAAGGAAGGCACCGTTTGAAGAAACACCAGATATATCTCATCTATAATTACTCTGATTGCAGTCGTGATCTGAATGCTTCTTTTCAAAGAATGCTGGCGCTACGAACCGGCGTTTACAAAAGACACGATACCCGCATCTGGCTCAACAACATCCAGAAATATCCTGAGCCACAGTGAGCAAGCCGAAGAAAGCATAGGGCTTTCTTTTTGTTCTTTTTTTTGTTCTGCCCAGTCAGTCGATCTTGCTTTATATATTTAGCTCACTTATATACCAGCGTGTAATTTTTTTTTTTTTTTTTTTTTTTTTTTTTTTTTTTACAAAAATCTGCGTTGATTGTTAAGTGCTTTATTCTCTATCAGAGACAAACAGCTCGGTTTCACTAGATGATGCAAAGCGAGTAAAAAGAAATTGTACAATTAAATCGTGTGTATTTTTAAAAGAAGGAGCAGGATGAGGAAGAAGAAGGGGAGGAGGAGGAGGAATAAGAAGGAGGAGGTGGAGGAAGAAGAAGAAGGAGGAAGAAGAGAAGGAGGAGTAAGAAGAAGAGGAGGAGGAAGCAGGAGGAGGAAGAAGAGGAGGAGGAGGAAGAAGAAGAGGAGGAGGAAGAAGAAGAGGATGAGGGGGAGGAGGAGGAAGAAGAAGAGGAAGAAGAGGAGGAAGAAGGAGGAGGAGGAAGAAGGAGGAGGAAGAAGAAGAAGAAGGAGGAAGCACATCAGCATACTCCTCCACTCCCATCCCCTCAGCCACACACACACACACACACACACACACACACACAAAACAAACAAAAAAAAGCAAAAAACAACAACAAACAATTACATCATCACATCATCGTAATCGCTCTTAAATATTACATCACTACTCTTTTTCATTGCAACACCCACACAGAAAAATTCCATCTGTCACCCTATGCACCATCTGATGTTTTCAGTTTCAGTTTCTCAGGTAGGCCTCGAATCCATATTTGTATTTGTATTAAAAAATTTGTATTTCTTTTTATCAAAACAGATTTCTCTGTGTGAAATTCGGGCTGCTCTCCTAGGCGGACGCGTTACCTCAAGGCCATCACATATACGCTGCACCACTTCTGCAAAGCAGATACATACCAGACAGCAACGTGCTTGTTACGCCTTGAGTGTTAGCGTATATATATATATATATATATATATATATGTATGTATTGTATATATATGTATATATATGTACCTATCAGAGTGGCTTTCTTTTTTTGCCAGAGATTGACAACACTTTTGTTGCCGCGGGTTCTTTTTCAGTGCGCCAAGTGCGTGCTGCACACGAGACCTCGGGGTTTGACCGTCTCACCCGACACTGTTCCATGCTTGATGAAGACTGGATGCAAGACGAGTGGTTAAAGCGTTGGACTTTCCATCTGAGGGTCCCAGGTTCGAATCTCCGTAACGGCGCCTGGTGGGTAAAGGGTGGAGATTTTTTCCAATCTCCCAGGTTAACATATTATGTGCAGACCTGCCAGTGCCTGAACCCCCTTCGTGTGTACACGCACGCAGAAGGTCAAATACGCACGTTAAAGATCCTGTATTCCATGTCAGTGTTCGGTGGGTTATGGAAACAAGAAAATACCCAGCATGCACACCCCCGAAAACGGAGTATGGCTTCCTACATGGCGGGGTAAATAAACAAACAAACAAAAGAAAAACACAAAACAACAACAACAAACAAACAAACAAAAACGGTCATACACATGAAATGGTAAATGTTACATTCTTGTCTGAGTGTGTATGTGTGCGTGACGTGTATGTGTGATTGAATGACACAGGAAACGAATGATGAGCGCCCAGTTGCAGCCGTCAGTCGGCTGGATCTACCCAGGTAGGCAACCTGTTGTGCAAATGACCCCGTGTTTGTACAGCGCTAAGAGCATGGTCTCCGACCGAGGATAGGAACTGTAAAAGTATCCACATCATTCAGCAACAACAAAAAAAGACTGTCAGTTTGATTTGGACAGTCAAACTTGGTGGGGGAAGAGAAGAAAGTTTGAGGTCGAGATTCGAAACCCAGACCGACGGGCGCAATAGCCGAGTGGTTAAAGCGTTGGACTTTCAATCTGAGGGACCTGGGTTCGAATCACGGTGACGGCGCCTGGTGGGTAAAGGGTGGAGATTTTTACGATCTCCCAGGTCAACATATGTGCAGACCTGCTAGTGCCTGAACCCCTTTCGTGTGTAAACGCATGCAGAAGATCAAATACGCACGTTAAAGATCCTGTAATCCATGTCAGCGTTCGGTGGGTTGTGGAAGCAAAAACATACCCAGCATGCACACCCCGAAAGCGGAGTATGACTGCCTACATGGCGGGGTAAAAACGGTCATGCACGTAAAAACCCACTCGTGTACATGCGAGTGAACGTGGGAGTTGCAGCCCACGAACGCAGAAGACGAAGAAGAAGAAGAAGAAGAAGAAACCCAGACCCTCTCTACTCACGGACACTGTGTTGGAAGATACGCGTCTTAACCATTCTGCTAACTTCCCTCCTTCCTAGGCCTGTAACGTGATGTGGAGTGATGGCCTAGAGGTAACGCGTCCGCCTAGGAAGCGAGAGAATCTGAGCGCGCTGGTTCGAATTACGGCTCAGCCGCCGATATTTTCTCTCCCCACTCCACTAGACCTTGAGTGGTGGCCTGGACGCTAGTCATTCGGAAGAGACGATAAACCGAGGTCCCGTGTGCAGCATGCACTTAACGCATGTGAAAGAACCCACGGCAACAAAAGGGTTGTTCCTGGCAAAATTCTGTAGAAACATCCACTTCAATAGGAAAAACAAATAAAACTGCACGAAGGAAAAAATACAACAACAACAAAAAAAAAAGGTGGCGCTGTAGTATAGCGACGCGCTCTCCCTGGGGAGAGCAGCCCGAATTTCACACAAAGAAAAATACAAAATACAAAAGAATGGGGTTAGAAAATCCCATCCGTCATAGCACGAACATGGATGCACACGGAAATAATCATCTTAAAACCAGAATAGTAAAACGATCCACCCGAACTGCTATTTAGAGACTGTCGTTACCGTATATAGCCGCCCGGTCCCCAAGGAAAAGCATTAGGAAGGACAAATTGTAATTATCCAAATCGAGCTGTATTGTTCCCAACGTGCACTGAAGTGAACTGGGTTTGCGTTTCGGTCTGTTTCGGAACCGGGACAGTTTAGGAATAATGGATTCGCTTGATGAAGGGTGGGAGTTTGTTTTCAGGTGGTGTGGTTCGGCGACGTACACCAGCAGAAAGGTTTGGGGGTTAATGTATGATTTAAATCTCTCTCTGTTTCTGCCTCTGTCTGTCTCTGTCTGTCTGTGTGTCTGTCTCTCTCTCATTCTCTCTCTTCAGGCCTTTCTCTGTCTGTGTGTGTGTGTGTCTCCCTGTTTGTATGTATTTATCTCTTCTTCTTCTTCTTCTTCTTTTTCCATCCATCTTTCCCAACTCTTCCTCCTCCTTCTTTCTTTCTTTCCTTCCTTTCTCTCTCTCTCTCTTTTTCTTCGGTATCTCTCTGTGTCTCCCTCTCTGTCTCTCTGTCTGTCTCTGTCTCTGCCTCTCTCTCGATGTAGATTAGCAAGGACAGATTGGATAAAATCTTAATCCTTGAATGAAAACGTTTAGAGTTCTAAGTTCTGAGTTCTCTCTCTCTCTCTCTCTCTCTCTCTCTCTCTCTCTTCCTCTGTGTGTGTGTGTGTGTGTGTGTGTGTGTGTGTGTGTGTGTGTGTGTGTGTGTGTGTGTGTGTGTGTGTGTGTGTGTGTGTGTGTGTGTGTGTGTGTTTATTTCCCTCTCTCTCTCTCTACCTCCTCCCCAATCCCCTCTCTTTCTTTTTCTCTCTCCAGCATGTGTTCTCTTCTTCTTCTTCTCCTCCTCCTCGTCCTTCTTCTGCTTTCCACCCTCCTTTCTTTCTCTTTTCTATCGCTTGTTTCAGCATACACGGCGTATAAAACCCCAAATTTTCATTCAGGTCACAAATCATTTTGTTTGTTACGCTACTAACACTCAAACAAGTCTTTGATGACAATGAAAAGGAAAGAAACAACGACGACGACGGTGACGTTGATGATGATGATGACGATAATGATGATGACGACGATGATGATGATGACGACGATGACGATGATGATGACGATGACGACGATGATGATGACGATGGTGATGATGATGATGATGACGACGGTGATGATGATGATGACGAAGACGACAACGACGACGATGATGATAATGATGACGACGATGATGATGACGATGATGATGATAATGAACAGAAAAAGAATAACCAACACCACCACCACAACAACATCAACACAACAACAACACCAACACAACAACACCACCAACACCACCACCAACACCAACAACACCAACACATCACCACCACCACCACAACAACAACAACAACACAAAAAAGAAATTATCAGCAAAAAATGGGCAGTAGGAGTTAAAAATCATCGGGTTGGAAATTCCGTGCCTTATGTGGCTCAGACTCCGAATCCCGATAATGACGTCACATCCTGTTAAGCAGATGCTAGGGGAGGTAAGCCAGAAGATTTATGGCATTGTTTGCGACAGATCTTGCAGATGAAAGAGAACGCCTAGTAACATGCACGTACGTACGTACGTGTGTGTGTGTGTGTGTGTGTGTGTGTGTGTGTGTGTGTGTGAGAGAGAGAGAGAGAGAGAGAGACAGTGTGTGTGTCTGTCTATCTCTCTCTGTGTGTGTCTCTGTCTCTCTCTGTCACTCTGTCTCTGTCTCTCTCTCTCTCTCTCTCTCTCTCTCTCTCTCTCTCTCTCTCTCACACATACTTTTTCTAACCGTCATTCATTCTTTCTGTTCTTTCTTTTGTTGTTATCGTTGTTGCTGTTTCTCAAAGCATCAACGATGCTCACGTGCATAATCAAGACTGCGTGTTACCCTGGCGCGAGCGTCTGCGTGTCTATATTATGGTGTCCGGAAGTAAGCAGACTGTTCCACTTCCTTTCACAATATCTCCTCCCTCCCTCACTCCGCATAATCCTCTCTCTGCCCCTCTCTGAAATGACTGACAGACGGAGGAATTTTGTTTAATGTCCCGTCATCTAAACACTTTATGTCTTTTATGTATACATGTTGAATGACTGTGATTTCCGTGTGTTGTTTATGTGTTTTACGCCACAAATGAATTTCTCTTGTTGAGATAATAAAGTATTCTGTAATCTATAAGAAGGCGTCACTGCGTTCGGACAAATCCATACACGCTACACCACATCTGCTAGGCAGATGACTGACCAGCAGCAGCGTAACCCAACGCGCTTTTGTCAGGCCTTGAGCGCATGCTTATATATTTGTAGTATCTATCAGAGGGGATTTTCTTTTTACTTTTTCTTCTCCTTTTTTAAGAGGACACCACTCTCGTTGCCATGGGTTCTTTTTTCAGTGCGCCAAGTGCGTGCTGCACACGGGACCTCGGTTGATCGTCTCATACGAAAGACTAGACGCTCAGTTTGGTTTTCCAACTCAAACTTGGGAGGAAGGGCGGGAGCGGGAGCGGGATTCGAACCCAGACCCCCCCCCCCCCCCCCCCCCCCCCCTCACTGCCCGGACTCTCTGTATTGGCAGCTGAGCGTCTTAACCATTCTGCCACCTTCCTCCTGAACAGAACAGACACCACACAACAACAACAACGTCAACACCCCCCTCCCCTCCCCTCCTCCTCCCCCCCCCCTTTTCACCCTCTCCCTCCCCCACCCCCCACCCCTCCCCTCGACAACCCCTTCCAGCAAATTACATCACTGCAACGTAATCCCCGCTGACCGTCAAAACCCATAAACACACGCACGGACGCACGTGCACACGCACACACGAGAGACAGAAAATTACGTCACCACAAATGACAGTCACTATCTAGCTCGCCGAGATAACAGCACGCCTCTCCCGAGTCGCGTCGCGTCTGCTCTCTCCAATCAAGAAGAGACCCCAATCCGATTAGATCTTATCTCATCGGGTTTCACGTGTGCACTACTACCCGCTCTGGCCTGAATAGGCAATTTGATCCGCCTTCCGTGGCTATTTAGAGACCAGTGCATCCGATAATAGCCAAGCCACTCCATCCCAGACGAACGCTAGAAAGGACTATTAAGTATTGTCCGAAACGAGCTGAAGATGATGATGATGATGATGATGATGATAATAATGTACATTTGTAAAGTGCCTTTCTCACTTACAGTTCAGGGCGCTTTACACGAAAGAAAAATTTTACAAAACATGAATTATTCATGACCACTCTTTCTCAAACCCCCACTGCCCCCCTGCCGCTGCCCTCCCCCCCCCACCCCCAACACACACACACACACACTCTCTCTCTCTCCCATTCCAACTCCTCATACATCCAAAGTGAGCTGACATGGGTAGTGTTGGATGACAAGGAAGCTGAGAGTGCCTATAGATAAGTTTTAAAAAGATGAGTTTTTAGTGATAAGCGAAAAGCAGAAATAGAATCAGGTGCACTGTCATGTTGAGGAGGGTTGTTCCAGATGTGAGGAGCAGCAAAGAATAAAGAACATTCACCATAGGTTCTTGTACTGACACGAGGAAGTTTCAAAAGGTAACAGTCAGAGGAAGAGCGGAAATTCCTTGCGGGAGTGGAAACACTGATAAGGTCAGAAAGATATGTCCTGCAGGGCTGAAAGCAGAACAGCAGAGACACGCAACTTTATATTTATTATTTGCTCCAAACTGGGTCAGTGATGATGATGATGACGACGATAATGATAATCATCAGGTCTGTTCCGAACTGGGTCAGTGATGATGATGATGATGACGACGACGATAATGACGATGATGATGATGACGTTGTTGATGATGATGATGATGACGACGATGATGATGACGATGATGATGAGATCTGTTCAGAACTAGGTCAGTGATGATGATGATGATGATGGTGATGGCGACGACGACGACGACAATGATGATGACGACGGAACTGGGTCAGTGATGATGATGATCATGATGATGATGATGACGACGACGACGATGATGATGATGATATGTTCGGAACTGGGTCAGTGGTGATGGGTGAGGATGATGATAATAATAGCAATGATAATGAAGTGTCTGGTGTGTATGTGTGTGTGTGTGTGTGCATGTGTGCGTGCGTGCGTGCATGTGCGTGCGTGCGTGTGTGTGTGTGTGCGTGTGCGAGCGTGTGCGTGCGCTCGTGCGTGTGTGTGTCTTTGGGTTGGGTAATGCATCACAAAGGCTTGGTATTGTGTTTTCTTTCTTTG
>NC_134907.1:11977637-11980137 GCF_041734735.1 Babylonia areolata
TGAGTTTAGATATAATATTTTTTAATTGACAACAACTTGAACACACAGACAGACACATACACACACACACACACACACACACACACACACACACATGTACGCGCGCGCGCGCGCGCGCGCACACACACACACACACACACACACACACACACACACACACACACACACACACACACACACACGACGAAGTTTACCCACCACATACTGACATATATAACCTCGGCGATTAACACTACAAATTGCTGAGAATAATTATCTGCTCAATACCAAAACAAAACCAGAGAAATGAAAAGGAAAACAGGGGCAATAGCCGAGTGGTTTTAAAACGTTGGACTTTCAATCTGAGGGTCCCAGGTTCGAATCTCGGTAACGGCGCCTGGTGGGAAAAGGGTGGAGATTTTTCCGATCTCCCAGGTCAGCATCTGTGCAGACCTGCTAGTGCTTGAACCCCCTTCGTGTGTGAAAACACATGCAGAAGATCAAATACGCACGTTAAAGATCCTGTAATCCATGTCAGCGTTCGGTGGGTTATGGAAACAATAACTTACCCAGCATACACATCCCCGAAAACGGAGTATGGCTGCCTACATGGCGGTGTAAATAAACAAGACGGTCATAAACGTAAAATGTTACATGTCTGTCTGAGTGTGTTGGTGTGCGAGCCTGGAATCTAATTAAATGACACAGGAAACGAATGATGAGCGCCCAAATGCCAGCCTTCAGTCGGCTCTACCCAGGAAGGCAGCCTGTTGTGTAAATGACCCCGTGTTTGTAAAGCACTTGGAGCCTGGTCTCTGACCGAGGATAGGCGCTATAAAAGTATCCGTCACCGTCACCGTCACCGATCCCTCAGATTCCGAATCCTTTGGGGCGCCTTTGAAGCTTTGTCAACCACCTTTCTCCAGTCCTCGCGTCTCTCGGCCGCTCTCAGGGTGTCTCTCAGCTCCATGCCTGTCCACTCTCGAATGTTGTCCTCCCATCTCTTCCTTTGTCTGCCTCTTCTTCTTTCTCCCCTCACTGTGCCTTGTAAGATTGTTTTAGCAAGACCAGAGGAGCGTGTGACATGACCAAACCACTTCAGTTTTCGTTGTCTGGCGAGTGTTTGAAGGTCAGTATAGGGCCCGATTTCATTGCGGATGCGTCTCTTGACTTCTTCATTCGTGATGTGGTCTTTGTATGAGATGCCTAAGAGTCTTCGGAAGCACCTCATTTCTACAGCTCTTATTCTTCTCTCTAAGTCCGCTGTGAGGGTCCATGATTCACATGCATATAAAAAGATTGACATGACCATCAGAGAGCGCATCAGTCTGATTTTGGAACTGATGGCGATTTTTCTGTTTCTCCAGATGGGTTTGAGCTTGGTCATTGCGGCTGTGGTCTGGGCAATTCTTGACAGTATTTCTGGTTTTGATCCCTCGTCTGTCACGATAGATCCCAAATATTTGAATCTGTGAACACTTTCAAGTTTCTGGTCTTTGATTTTGATTTCTGATGTGAAGTTGCTGTTTGTCATCACTTTTGTTTTTTTCCCCGCTGATTTCCATACCAAATTTTGTTGATTTTTCTTCTAAGAAAAATGCTTCTTGAAAAATCAACAAAAATCAACAAAAAATAAGTATCCATACCATATCAAACCGAAACAATCGCAGTTTGTAATAAGAACGATAATCATACCTGAAGACATTTTCACTTCCTGTTTACAGATCAGTCGCAATCGATGTTCACCCAATTATTACATTAAATGGAAAAAATATTTTCTGTGAGTGGTTACGTAGTTTGTATGTAGTGACGTCAACGTTAGTTTCCATAATTTGTTATTATATACGTAGGCTTATCAACAGAGAGAGAGAGATAGAGACAGAGACAGAGACAGACAGAGAGACAGAGAGAAAGACAGAAACAGAGACAGAGAGACAGAGAGAGCTTTCATGAGAGAGGTTACGTAGCTTGAATGTAGTGACGTCAAAGATGAAGTTTCTGAAGACTTACGAAAGCCTTGAACCTGGTAATTACGTCAGAACACTGGTAATTACGTGAAAGCAACTGGTAATTACGTAGTAGCGTTGCTAATGGTCTTGCATCAAGTGTAAGAGATTACCTTATAAAGTCTGGTCGCACAGTGCAGTTTTCTCAGAGGGAGCTATGATTCAATTATCTTCCCCTTTTTTTTTCTGAAAGTCGCTGGAAAGCTAAAAGCTGAATGATGTGCACTTGTGTTAGGGATTTCAGAAAGGGTTTCTTTGTGTGTGTGTAAACTCTGGTCAATACGCATCTGTGTGTGTGTGTGTGTGTTGTGTGTGTGTGTGTGTGTGTGTGTGTGTGTGTGTGTGTGTGTGTGTGTGTGTGTGTGTGTGTTGTGTGTGTGTGTGTGTGTGTGGTGTGTGTGTGTGCGTCTGTTTATGTGTGCGTACGCTCGCGCGTGTCAGTATGCGCGTGTGTGTGTGTGTGTGTCTCTGTCTCCTTCTCTTTCTCCCCTCTCTCTCTCCCTCTCTCTCGCTCT
>NC_134907.1:11995137-12000137 GCF_041734735.1 Babylonia areolata
GAGGGGGGCAGGGAGAGACAGAGAGAGGGGTAGGGGATAGAGGAGGGTGTTGGGAGAGAGTGACAGAAATAGGGAGAGAGAGGGGGGCAGGGAGAGACAGAGAGAGGGGTAGGGGATAGAGGAGGGTGTTGGGAGAGAGTGACAGAAATAGGGAGAGAGAGAGAGGGGCAGGGAGAGACAGAGAGAGGGGTAGAGGATAGAGGAGGGTGTTGGGAGAGAGTGACAGAAATAGGGAGAGAGAGGGGGGCAGGGAGAGACAGAGAGAGGGGTAGGGGATAGAGGAGGGTGTTGGGAGAGAGTGACAGAAATAGGGAGAGAGAGGGGCAGGGAGAGACAGAGAGAAGGGGTAGGGGATAGAGGAGGGTGTTGGGAGAGAGTGACAGAAATAGGGAGAGAGAGGGGCAGGGAGAGACAGAGAGAAGGGGTAGGGGATAGAGGAGGGTGTTGGGAGAGAGTGACAGAAATAGGGAGAGAGAGGGGCAGGGAGAGACAGAGAGAGGGGTAGGGTGTGGGTAGACAGACAGACAGACAACAGACAGGGTATGACAACAACAACAACAACAACAACAACAAAAGAAAAAAAAATATTGATCGAAAAATTCATCATCCATTACAGGATGAGAGAGAGAGAGAGGGTGAGGGATGGAAGGAGAGAGAGAGAAAGAAAGAGAGGGAGAGACAAAGAAAGAAAGGGTGGGCGTGGAAAGACAGATAAATAGAGACAACAAACAAGAGTGTGACAACAACTAAAAATAACAGTACTGATTGAAAAATTGATCATCCATTACAGGATGGGAGAGAGAGAGGGTGAGGGAGGGAGGGAGAGACAGAGAGAGAACTCAGAACTCAGAACTGTTTTAGAACTGTTTTATTGTAGAAGGCCTTCTGACCCATTACAATGTTGAGCACACACACACCCCCCATCCCACACCTCCAGACCCCTTCCCACATCTCTCCCCCCCACACACACACACACGCGCGCGCGCGCAGACTCGATTTTGTAAAACCGGGCATGCAAACACATGAATCGAAAATTCAAAAAGGTAAATGCCTTCCATCGTGAGCAAGTCCGCTTAAACATGTACGTTCGTTGTTTTAAATGTATAACAGAACAGAACTCAGGTTGTGCCCATTAACATAATAAAGCAGCACGACGTTTATTAGAGTGATAAATAAAGCGACCTAGATCATGAAGGATTTTTGTGTCATGCATTATAAATTCTAAACTTTTGTCAGAGGGATGTTTCGTGTACCAACATGGAATATATTTATGTCGCAGATCGTTAAGAGATTTACAGTAAAATAAAGTGTGTATCTCGTCTTCAATACCAGCGTTACATAGTGGACATTTCAGGTCGTTTGGACTGACGAAAGCAAATCTCATCTTGTGTGTACGGATATCCGAGGCTCCTATTCTAAACCTTATAAGCACATCTCTTATGTGTTTATTTTTAACTGCTGTAAAGTAAGATTCCAGTGATATGGATGATTTGAAATTTCGATAAACGCTGAACCTGCTGCTGCTGTGAAGATGTTCGTGCCAGTTTTGACTATGGCAATCGATCAGTCTTTGTTTGAAATCATTCAAGAATCCTCTTACATTTTCTACACCTTGATTTTCCCAAACAAAGCCGAATCCAAATTTATACAAAGTGTTTCGTACCTGAGATGCCCAGCACTCTTTGTCTTGATCACATAGCGATAGAAGCATTTTATAAGATTTACGAGGAAGTCTATTTTCATCCATTCTTGTAAGTCTGATCCAGTACTTTATACATGACAAGAAGGAATATACATACAGAGGGTAACGACCTGTCTCGCCATACACCATGTCATTTGGTGATCTTGGACTCACATTAAGAAGTTTTTTTAAAGCAAACATGTGAACTTTTTCTATTGGTGAAATTTGCATTAATCCCCAGATTTCAGAGCCATATAACAGAATTGGTTTTATTTGTGAATCAAATAATTTAAAGAAAATACTAACAGAGAAATCGTCAAGTCTCCATAACGTTCTAAATATTTCTATTACACCTTTCCGTGCTTTCATTGCTATGTCATCCAGAGCCTTCGAAAAAGATAATCTAGTGCTGAAAAACAAACCTAAGTACTTATAGGAATTGACGATTTTGATGTCGTGACCTTCGTATGTCCAGGTTTCCTTCCGAGCAATGTATCCACCATTTCTAAAAATAATTATTTTGGATTTATCAAGGTTAACATGTAAATCTAACTCGGAAGCCTTCATTGCCAGCACATTCAATTGGTTCTGCAGACCAGTAACTGTATCAGACAAAAGCACTATATCGTCCGCAAAAAGTAAAATAAACAGTTCAATCATATCAGGATTCAGTTGTATGCCATGGCGTCCTTTCTCGATTATGTCCGTGGCAAGATCATTTATAAACAGAGAGAAAAGTAAAGGACTTGTAACCTCCCCTTGTTTTAAACCTTTTTGACAAAGGAAAGCTTCGGTTACCCTACCCCCCCAACGTACTCGAGCTTTAACGGTTTTATACATACTTTGAATGGTTTTTAATATTTTCCCTTTTAAGCCAGACTTCCGCAGTACGGGCCACAGTTTTCCATGTGAAATAAAATCGAAAGCCTTACGAAAGTCAATGAAAGCTACAAATAATTTTCTATTTTTAAGCAAATATTTCTGTACCATTGAGAACAGCGTAAAAATATGGTCAATTGTTGAATGATCTTTTCGAAATCCGGCTTGTATATCACCTAATATGTCCTTACTTTCAACCCATTTTGATATTCTCTTGTTAATAATATGGCTGTACAGCTTTCCACATATGTTCAAAAGTGAAATGCCCCTGTAATTGTCTGGCTTGTGTAAATCACCTTTCTTGTGCAAGGGTTGAATAATCGATTCAGTCCAAGCTACAGGGTACTGACCCGAAGAAAATATGCTATTAAACAGTTTCAAAAGAAAAGGAACAATTAGCTCACTTGAGTGTTTAAAAAGTTCGGGTATAATGCCATCTGGGCCGGCTGCTTTATTGTTTCTTAGATGACGGATGGAATCGAGTATTTCTTGTTCAGTTATATCACTGTTCAGTAGGACATCGGGAGAGAGGGAGAGAGAGAGAGAGGAGAGAGAGGGGTGTGTGTGGGGGGGTGGGTGGGGGTGCGGGTTAGACTGATAGACAGAGAGACAACAGTGTGCCAACAACAAAAGAAAGTATTGATCGAAAAATTGATAATCCATTACAAAAACGCGGCTTGTTCGCTCTTCTGCAGATTACACAAGTAGGGGAGTGTGTGTGTGTGTGTGTGTGGGGGGGGGGGGGGGGGGGGGTGGTGCGTGCGTGCACGTCTGTGTGTGTGTGTGTGTATGTGTGTGTGCGCGCGCGCGTCTGTGTGGGTGTGTGTGCGTGTGCGCGTGTGTGTGTGTGTGTGTGCGTGCGTACGTGCGTACGTGCGCGTCTGTGTGTGTGTGTGTGTGTGTGTGCGTGCATGCGTGCGCGTCTGTGTGTGTGTTCGTGTGTGTGTGTGTGTGTTCGTGTGTGTGTGTGTGTGTGTGTGTGTGTGTGGAAAAATCAACATTCACATACGGACTGGAGAAATGAAGAAACAAAACGAAGAGATTGTCTTCCCTGAGGCTTGAATTCGAGTGCACACACACACACACACACACACACACACACACACACACACACACACACACACACACACACAGAGAAATAGACACAGACATGGGGAGACAGAGACAGAAACAGAGAGAGAGGGAGAGAGAGAAAGAGAGAGAGACACACACACACACACACACACACACACACACACACACACACACACACACACACACAGAATGACAATGACAATGTTGTATTGAGGGTAGAATGAAGAAGCTGGAAGCTTCTTTACACCATGCCCTCACACACGCATACACACACATACGTACAATATAATAAATGAAATAAGTGTAAATAAATAAATGACATAAAACAAACCAAACATTTAATAACAGACACATAAACGGATGAATCAAAGACTAAAATTACGGAAACATCATGAAAATCATACAAAACATTGCTACATGAAAATCTTCAAGCACACACATGTGTGTGCGCACACAGGTATATCACACACATGTACTCGAACACACAAGTACATAGACATGCACACGCATACTTACACTCACCTTTTTCCTTGCTCACACACTGTTGGAGAACTAATAATTAATCAAATGACGTTGGCTTACTAGGATCTCATCATATGCTTTGATTTTGCTGGAACTAATTACATTTGTTGCATCAGATATTTTTGATACGCTATTTTGAAAGATGCTGTGGTAGATCTATTTTTAAGATACTCGGGGATTTCAGTCCACAGTTTACCACCAGAATAAGTGAGAGAGGACATGAAAAGGTTAGTTCTGGGACGAGGGGTAAAAATGGTACTCTTGCTACGAATTTTTTTTTTTTCCGGGAATTTCCTATAAAGATAAGGCGGTGCAAATTCCTTCATAATTTTGAATATAAAAACACCCTTGTTCAAGCGAAATTTAAGATGAAAGGGGAGAATATTTAGTTCAACATAGTCATTTGCTTGAATGGAAGATTTAAGGAGAATGGGCTTAAGGGAACTTTCGAGAGGTTTTAAGCACGTTTTACTGGCCCCGTCCCAGCATGTTGATGCATAGTAAAGATCAGGTTGGCTGTATGCATGAAAAAAATAAGAGAGAGAGAGAGAGAGATACAGAGACAAACTGACAGACAGGCTGACAAAGATATTTAAAGACAGAAAGACAGAAAATCAAATGCAGAGAAAGAGACAGACAAAGTCGGAGAGAAACAAAGACAGACAGAAAGAGATAAAGAGAGAGGGGGAAAGACAGAGACAGAGAGAGACAAAGACAGACAGAGACAGAGAGACAGAGAGAGACGGAGACACAGAGAGAGAGACAGAGACAGTGACAGACAGACAGAGACAGACAGGAGACAGAGCAACAGAGAGAGAGAGAGACAAAGAGACAGACAGATACA
>NC_134907.1:12005137-12007637 GCF_041734735.1 Babylonia areolata
AAACCAAAACAGGCCGCAGAAAACCTCACAGCCTATCTAAACTAAAAGCCAATTCTGCGCCTCTCCGTCAAGTGCTGATACGAATCTTGAGGGGCCTATTTTTGGAAGCGTAGATGGTTAGGTGGACAACAACAAAAAAACAAAGAAAACAAAAAAAACAACAAAAAAATCCCAAAAGAAATGAATTAAAAGAAGAATGGAAGAATTAACACATAAGAAAAGAAAGAAAACAAGGATTGAACGAAATGACAAAAGTCAACATAACCCACCAAGCAAACCAAACGAACATTAGCCAGGAAAAATAGAAAGAGAGGAGAGAAAAAAAAAATAATGTGTGGAAAAAAAAGAAAGACAGACAGACAGACAGAGAGAAAGAAAAGAAAAGAAAGAAAGAAAGAAAGAAAGAGTTCTGGATTTCTTTTCTTTTTCCCCCCCTGTTTTTCGACAAAGAACGAAAGTGAAATGCCGAAAGGGAAGGAACTGATAGAAAAAAACAAACGAAAAAATGGAAAGCAATAATAAGAACACAGACACACAAACACAGAGAGAGAGACAGACAGACAGACAGACAGACAGAGATAGAGATAGATTGAGAGAGAGAGAAGACAAGACAAGACAAATTCTTTATTTTCGAGGAAAATAGATAAGCACTGGCGCGCTTTTTTTTTCACCCAGTCCACGCCCTGAATAGGGTCCACACTACACAATACTACATTACTATATACCATTGCATGAGAGAGAGAGAGAGAGAGAGAGAGAGAGAGAGAGAGAGACAGACAGACAGACAGACAGACAGACAGACAGACAGACAGAGAAAGAGAGAGAAGACAAGATAAGACAAGACAAGACATATTCTTTATTTTCGAGGATAATAGATAAGTACTGGCGCGTTTTTTTTCCCACCCAGTCCACACCCTGAACAGGGTCTACACTACACAATACTACATCATTATATGCCACTGCATGAGAGAGAGAGAGAGAGAGAGAGAGAGAGAGAGAGAGAGAGAGACAGACAGACAGACAGACAGACAGACAGACAGACAGACAGACAGACAGAGAAAGAGAGAGAAGACAAGATAAGACAAGACAAGACATATTCTTTATTTTCGAGGAAAATAGATAAGCACTGGCGCGCTTTTTTTTCACCCAGTCCACATCCTGAATAGGGTCTACACTACACAATACTACATTATTATATACCATTGCATGAGAGAGAGAGAGAGAGAGAGAGAGAGAGAGAGCAGAACGGAATGGTTTATTCACCTACAGGCCTCAGCCCCACGTGAAAGGGTGTGAACATGAACATAGTACAACTCAGTGAAACAGCGTAAGCATACAAGTATTAATACAGATAATAAAACAGAATTCTATTCATTTCAGCGAGAGAGAGAGAGAGAGAGAGAGAGAGAGAGGGAGAGAGAGAGAGAGAGAACAAGAACAAGAACAAAACTTTAATCTCCAGGCCTCCGGCCCCTAGAAAGAGGTCAAAAGTACACAATATGGTGATCACTCAGCCACAACAAAATGTAAAATACGTACTAACTTAACCTGTAGAACAAAAGTGCTTCTCGTGCATAGTAAATTAATTCTAACTTTCATCATTGTTGTCACAGAATTCCTGTCGTATCTTCAGGGCATTAAATATATAAATGCATAGTTTACGAATACTGTAAACAGAACCATTCTTCATCAAGTGAACATACGACTGACCTTCAGAGTTCAGAGAGAGAGAGAGAGATTGAAGATGGTTTATTCATATAGGCCACAACCCCTTTGAAGGGGGATTTACAGTAAAATGTTGAAGTTATACACTCAGAAAGTCTTCACGATGTAACAATATACACTTCTCCTTTCGAGTGCTTTTTTTCAGCTACAGAGCGAACTCCTTGACAGTCTTTTCATTTGTTGATGACATTAACATGATAAGTCTAAACAGGCAAGGGTATTGACAGTATTTAACATGAATCAACTGTTCTCTAAAATCTCTCAATACTGGGCAACACAGCACAAAGCGAACGTCATCTTCTTTAGATTGTTGACACATTGGACAAATCAAATTTCGGACACATGATTTTCGATGGGTGCATATTTCATTAACACCCAATCTAAACCTTGTCAAAGTATATTTCAGATGTCTATCTAGTCTCACTGACATACAAACAGGCATATTGCAATAAGGTATATGACGACAACACATTCGATATAAATCAAAAATGGGAATTGGTGAAGAAAGAAGAAGTAGAAGAAGAAGGTGGAGGAGGAGGACGACGACGACGACGACGACGAGAAAGAGGAGGAGGAGAAAAAGGAAAAAAAGGAGAAGAAGAAGAAGAGAAGGAGAAAAAGAAAGAAAGAAAGAAAGAAGAAGAAAAAAAGTAAGAAGAAGAAGAGGAAGAAGAAGAAGAAGGAGGAGGAGGAGGAGGAGAAAAAGAAGAAGAAGAGAAGGAGAAAAAAGAAAGAAAGAAAGAAAGAAAGAAAAAGAAAGAAAGAAAGAAAGGAG
>NC_134907.1:12045137-12047637 GCF_041734735.1 Babylonia areolata
ATATCCGGAAGTATTGGGAGAAAGAAAAAAAAAGAATGAAAAGAATTATGTTTTTTCCAGGCTGTGATTAACGAACGTCCTTTGCTAACACATCCACTAGTTTCAGTTTCAGTTTCTCAAGGAGATGTCACTGTGTTCGGACAAATCCATATACACTACACTACATCTGCTAGGCAGATGCCTGACCAGCAGCATAACCCAACGCGCTTCTCATTCCCTTCAAGGCCTGACTAAGCGCGTTGGGTTACGCTGCTGGTCAGGCATCTGCTTGGCAGATGTGGTGTAGCGTATATGGATTTGTCCGAACGCAGTGACGCCTCCTTGAGCTACTGAAACTGAAACTGAAACTGAAGCTTCTCAGACCTTGAGTGTCTGCTTATTATATTTGTGTACCTATCAGAGTGGATTTCTTTTTGTATAATTTTGCCAAAGGATAACACTTTCGCTGCCATGGGTTCTTTTCCAGTGCGCCAAGTGCGTCCTGCACACGGTAAATAATTTTACCAGAGGACAACACTCTCGTTGCTATGGGTTCTGTTTCAGTGCTCCAAGTGCATGCTGCACACGGGACCTCGGTTTATCGTCTCATCCGAAAGACTAGACGCTCAGTTTGATTTTCCAAGTCAAACTTGGGAGAAAGGTCGAGAGAGCGGGATTCGAACCCATACCCTCACTGACTATCTGTATTGGCAGCTGAGCGTCTTAACCATTCTGCCACCTTCGGGCCAAAAAAAAAAAGCCCCTACTTCCGCAGGTCAACTGTCCCACGGCGGGTTCATGTTCAGGTCTCGATGTTTGGTGTTTGAATAATTCATGGAAGGGTTTACATCGACCCGAAGGGCTGAGGTTCGCTTCTAGTTTTGTGAATAATGGCCAACGGTGTCCATGGTATCGTTGTCATCGTAGTTGTTTCTTCTGTGTGCCTGCTGGGCTGTCCTGTTCCAAGGAGAACGTGTTTCTGCTTATGGAGTTGCTCGGAATTTCTTTCCTGCTTAAAGCGATGTAACAGTCTGTGTGTGTGCTTTGAGTGGGGGAAAGATTAGACCCCTAATATTGGGCCTGCCATGCCAGCGCTCAGCTTATATCACAGACTGACATAAGCTTACAAATGGGCCAACAACTAAAGTGAGAGCTGTATGATCAATGGGTTTTTTTTTTTTCCATTTCAGTGGGAATTCATTTACAGCTTAATTTTTTTTTTGAAGGACGATGATTCTCAAACTGGGAGGCAAGATTTTTTTTTTTTTTTTTTTTTTTTTTTTTTGCAATGGCTCTTAGCGCTGCAGCTCTGGGGGCTAGCTGGCCTTTGGAAACCATCCCATCGCCGACTGTCCTAAAACCCTCTTGGCCGAGAGAATGGGGATGTAACTTGGGCAAGACACTCTCCCAACAATCAAATTCTAGCCCAAATAGTCGAGACAGCAGTTCATACGCAAAGCGTCAACGGCATGCTGAGATCTTTTACATCGATTGACACGTTGTACGACTGCTGCCTATTCCTCGAGGGAAAACACTATCAACCAATCAATATTTCTCGCCTATTACTTCACGCGCTCATTAATTCTATTAGCTTCCATCCAGTAATGATATAGATTTTTTTTGGGGGGGAGTGGGGGGGGGGGGGGACGGGGGTGGGTGGGCGTTTTCTTTTAAAGGACAAGCCGCTCATGTTGATGATTTAAGTGCAATCCTTTTTATCTGCAGAAAGAACTTTCTTTCTTTGTTTCTATCTTTTTTCTTTCTTTTTTTTTTAACTTAAGTTTTCTTCTTCTTTTTTTTGTCTTTTTTTTAACATCGCACAATCTTTTTTCTGTTCTATTTTTGTACTTAGAGAAAAAAAAATGTTTCATATCTGACAAAGTGTTGTTCACACACCGCACAGCATGATCACAAGTTACACAACACTGTTCACACACACACACACACACACACACACACACACACACACACACACACTGAGAGAGAGAGAGAGAGAGTGAGAGGCACAGACAGAGACGCGCTCGTGATGGAAGCAACATCGTCAAGGAGAAAGGGGAGGGTGGTGGCAGATTGAAAGAGAGAGAGAGAGAGGAGAGAGAGATAGATAAATAAAGGAGAGAGAGAGAGGTGAGATAGATGAATAGAAAGAGAGAGAGAGAGAGGAGAGAGAGAAAGAGAGAGAGAGAGAAAGAGAGAAAAAAATGAGACAGAGACAGACACAGAAAGATAGAGAGAGAGGGTGTGTGTGTGAAAGGGGCGAAAAAAAGGTAGAGAGAGAGAAGGAAAGAGCAAAAGAGAAGGAGACAGAGATCGAGAAAGAGAAAGAGGGCGGGGAGACTGAGAGAGACAGACAAACAGAATCAATGAAGTCACGGAAGCTCGCAAAGTGCCTGGCAGATGAAAGATGAGGATAGAGAGAGGGGAGGAGGAGAGAGAAGGATAACGAGGAAAAGATGGAGGATGAGGGAGGAAGAAAACAGGAGGGGTGGGGGGGGGCGTGGGGGGAGAGACGGAACACAAG
>NC_134907.1:12052637-12057637 GCF_041734735.1 Babylonia areolata
CGAACCCACACCCTCACGGACTCTCTGTATTGGCAGCTGAGCGTCTTAACCATTCTGCCACCTTCCATCCGACAGACTTCATTAACTCCGTAAACGGAGGGGAGACCGACGGGTGGGTGGCTGGGGGCTCCGCCAAGGGAGGTCACTCACCCAGCGACGGGCAGACAACTCTTGCCAATGGAGGGGAAATCCAAAGGACCCCATCTGTCTTCTTCGTCTTCATCATAAGCCCCTAAGCCGATTGGACGAACCCAGGCGTTTTCGGTAGATGCACAAATATAGGAGGGTGGGGGTAGGGGTGGGGGGTCGGGGGCAATGATGGGTGTAAGAGAAAGAAAGAGAGGGGAAAGAGGGGGGAGGGAGGAACAAGAAAGAGGGGGGGAGAGGGGTTAGGGAGTGATGGGTGGAAGAGAAAGATAGAAAGAGAGGAGGGAGAGGGGGAAAGAGCAAGAAAGATAGGGGATGGGGGGGGGAGTGATGGGAAGAAGAGAAAGAAAGAAAGAAAGAAAGAGAGAGAGAGAGAGAGAGAGTGTGTGTGTGTGTGTGTGTGTGTTCTTTGTCATATTCTTTCTGCAGGACTTTTTTGTTTTTGTTTTTCTTCTCTCTTTCTCCCATTTCCATTAAATATGTGCGTGCTATTGCAACTGATCTTGCCTAAAGTCCTTGACTAAAATAAAGTTCTGAGTCCTCTGTGTGTGTGTGTGTGTGTGTGTGTGTGTGTGTGTGTGTGTGTGTGTGTCTGTCTGTCTGTCTTTCTGTCTGTGTCCGTTTTCGTTTCATCGTGAAAGATCTCTCTCTCTCTCTCTCTCTCTCTCTCTCTCTCTCTCTCTCAATCCTCACACGCACGCACTGGGCCAGACGGGAAGGCAGGCAGAGTGAAAGAGAGAGAGAGAGGGAGACAGAGAGAGAGGGAGACAGAGAGACACAGAGAGAGGGAGACAGAGAGAGACACAGAGAGAGGGAGACAGAGAGACAGAGGGAGACAGAGAGACAGAGAGAAGGAGACAGAGAGACACAGGGAGAGGGAGACAGAGAGACATAGAGAGAGAGGAGACAGAGAGACACAGAGAGAGGGAGACAGAGAGAGAGAGAGAGTGAGGAGACAGAGAGAGGAGCCAGAGAGACACAGAGAGAGGGAGACAGAGAGAGAGAGAGAGAGAGAGAGAGAGAGAGAGGAGACAGAGAGACACAGAGAGAGGGAGACAGACAGAGAGACACAGAGAGAGGGGGGAAGACAGAGAGATGGAGAGAGAGAGAGAGAAAGAGAGAGAGAGAGAGATCCACTGTAGAATATCCTTTCTTAAAACCTGCTTGCAGCTCACCAGTAATGTTATCTTCTTTTATCCACTCTTGCAGTCTACTATTAATAACAGAACTAAAAGATTTTGCTACTTACATCACTAAGAAAAACACCCCTGTAATTGTTCGGACCGTTAGCATCGCCTTTCTTAAACAATGGCAAAATAATCGATTTTGTCCAATTTTCCGGTAACTCGCCATTCTCGTACAGCGTATTAAACAATTCAACGAAAAAAATTGAAACCTAATCATTCTAATTCTTTAGTAATTCCCTAACAATACCATCTGAGCCCGCTGTTTTTCCAGGTTTCAGGAGAAACATAGAGAGAGAGACTGAAAAGTAAGAGAGAGACAGAGACAAAGAGAGAGGGAGAGAGAAAGACATACTGAAAATCTAGAGAGAAAGAGACAGGAGACAGACATGGAGAGACTGAAAACCAAGAGAGAGAGAGAGAGAGAGAAGGGGGAGGGAGAGAAAGAAGGAGAGAGAGAGAAGGGGGAGGGAGAGAAAGAAGGAGAGAGAGAGAGAGAGAGAAACAATAGAGAGAGAGAAGCAAGAGAGAGAGAGAGAGAAGAAAGAGAAAGAGAGAAACAAGGGAGAGAGAGAGAGAGAAGAGATTCAGAAGGGGAGAGAGAGAGAGGAGAGAGAGAGGGGGAGAGAGAGAGAGAGAGAAGCAAGAGATACAGAAGGGGAGAGAGAGAGAGGAGAGAGAGAGAGGAGAGAGAGAGAGAGGAGAGAGAGAGAGAGAGAAGCAAAAGATACAGAAGGGGAGAGAGAGAGAGAGGAGAGAGAGAGAGAGAGACAGGAGAGAGAGAGAGAAGCAAAAGATACAGAAGGAGAGAGAGAGAGAGAGGGGAGAGAGAGAAGCAAGAGATACAGAAGGAGAGAGAGAGAGAGGGGAGAGAGAGAAGCAACAGATACAGAAGGAGAGAGAGAGAGAGGAGAGAGAGAAGCAAGAGATACAGAAGGAGAGAGAGAGAGAGAGAGGGGAGAGAGAGAAGCAACAGATACAGAAGGAGAGAGAGAGAGAGAGAGGGGAGAGAGAGAGAGAAACAAGAGATACAGAAGGAGAGAGAGAGAGGGGAGAGAGAGAAGCAAGAGATACAGAAGAGGAGAGAGAGAGAGAGAGGAGAGAGAGAGAGAGAAGCAAGAGATACAGAAGGAGAGAGAGAGAGAGGAGAGAGAGAAGCAAGAGATACAGAAGGAGAGAGAGAGGGGGGGGGGGAGAGAGAAGCAAGAGATACAGAAGAGGAGAGAGAGAGAGGGGAGAGAGAGAAGCAAGAGATGCAGAAGGGGAGAGAGAGGAGAAAGAAGCAAGAGAGAGAAAGAAGGGGAGAGAGAGGAGAGAGAGAGAGAGAGGAGAGAGAAAGAGAGAGAAGCAAGAGAGAGAGAGGAGAGAAAGAGAGAGAAGGGGGAGAGAGAGAAGGAGAGAGAGAGAGAGGGGGGGAGAGAAAAGGGAGGCCAGCCACATTTGGGCCACTGTCAGAACCACTGTGGCTGGATTCTGCAGACAAAAGAACCATACGCGTACGGGTCCATCCCTCACAAAAGGCTGCCAAAGTGTGAGCTGCTTTTTCTATCGGTGTCTGGTTAAGCATTCAGAAGCTCCCTCTCTCTCTCTCTCTCTCTCTCTCTCTCTCTCTCTCTCTGTGTGTGTGTGTGTGTTCTGTTTTCCTCTCTCTCTCTCTCTCTCTCTCTCTCTCTCTCTCTCTCTCTCTCTCTTTCCGCGCGCGCGCGCGTGTGTGTGTGTGTGTGTGTCTGTCTGTCTGTCTGTCTGTCTGTCTGTCTGTCTGTCTGTGTCCGTTTTCTTTTCATCGTCAAAGATCTCTCTCTCTCTCTCTCCTGCTTTTCACTCTCTTGCTTTTCACTCTCTCTCCCCCCCCCCTCTCTCTCCCTCTCCCTCCCCCCCCCCCTCTCTCTCTCTCTCTCTCTCTCTCATTCTTACAGAGATAAACAAAGAGATACAAAGACAAAGGGATGAACAGACTGTTGAGCAAAACTATTCGACATACTGGCAGACAGGTAATTCTCACAGACAGACCAGGCGATACATGAACACGAGGACACCACACACACACACACACACACACACACACACACACTACACTACACTACACCACACACACACACACACACACACACACACACACACACACACACACACTACACTACACTACACTACACACACACACACACACACACACACACACACACACACACAGAGAAACAAAACACCACCACCACCACCCACCTCTTTGGCGTTCCGCAAATTCACCACATCCCCAGTCTCCGCCACGTGGCCCAGAATCCCTTGCCCCCAAGGGATGCGCGAGTCGCCGGAAGTGGAGGGAAGCACGTGCGTCCCGGCGTGCACATCGAAGATCTTGGACACCAGAGACGGCCTCCCGGACTGCCTCCCTTCCACCAGGAACAGCGACGCTCTCTCGGCGTCCGCCAGGCAGCACATGTTGACCACCATCTTACCGCTGAGCGACTTGAGGTCAAGGTCGTTGGAGATGTCTTTGACGATCTCCAGGAAGAAGTCACGCTCGTTGCTGTGACGAAGTTCACGCTTGTGGTCAATGTCCTTGCTAGGATAACGCGGGAGCCGCACTTTGGACTGGATCAGAACGCTGAGGATGTTCACGGATGTCGGCGGAAGAGAGCAGAACTGTCGCATCTCCTTCAGGCTGCTCCGGCGCTGCTCGGCGCTCCCGGCGGTGTGCGGCGGCTCGAAGGTGCGGAACATGTTCTTCCGCTTGGAGCGCGCGTAGTCGTGGCGGAGGTGCTTCTTGGAGTTGGAGCGCGCGTGCTTCGACGACTCGACGAAGAAGCCCGACTCCCCGAAGCGGATGTCTATCGGCGACGACGGAGCGCTTCCGCTGTCGCCGGACAACGTGGCGGCAGCGACGGCGGTAGCGGCGGCGGCGGCGGCGGCGGCGGTGGTGGTGGTGATGGAATGTCGGGCGATGACTGGGGAGGAGGAGGAGGAGGAATCTGGTGGTGGTGGGGGGGGCAAGGGTTGTTGTTGTTGTTGTTGTTGGAGTCCGTGTTGCGTCATCCAGCGGTTGACCAGGGTGACGTCAGCCTTACGCAAGAAGAGGTCGGCCAGGGCGTCCGGATGCGCGTCCAGCCACTCCTCCACGCTGGCCGCAGAGTGTTGCGCCGCCATTTTATTTTATTTGTATTGTACGCCGTGTTCTCAACCAACACTCCCTAGCAACGTTTTCACCGCCACCACCCCCAAGAGAAAAAACCAAATAGTCCCTGGAAAATCTGAATCACTTGTCCCTGGAAAATCTGAATCACTTCCTGTTCTCGGAAAGTCTAAATCACTTATTGTTCCTGGAAAGCCCGAATCAATTATTGTTCTTGGAAAGTCTTTATTGTCCGTAGAAAGTCTGGATCGTTTATTGTCCCTGGAAAGTCTGAATCACTTCCTGCCCTCGGAATGTCTGGGTCACTTATTGTCCCCAGAAAGTCTGAATCACTTCCTGTCCCCGGAAAGTCGGAGTCACTTATTTTCCCTGGAAAGTCTGAATCATTTATTTCCCTGGAAAGTCTTTAACTGTGCCTGGAAAGTCTGAGCCTGAGTCACATATTGTCCCTGGAAAGTCTGCGTCATGTACTGTCCCTGGAATGTCTGAGTCACTTATTGTTCCTGGAAAGCCTTAATCAATTATTGTCCTTGGAAAGTCTG
>NC_134907.1:12062637-12082637 GCF_041734735.1 Babylonia areolata
CTATTGGCAGACAAAGTATTTCCAGAGAAAATCAAATTGTTAAAGTTAACCACACACACACACACACACACACACACACACACACACACACACACACACTGACAACCGAATACGGGGTTATAACATAGACTCTTTTGGCACAAGTGAGTAAAAAAAATTACTACAAGGAAATAAATACAAGTATCACCACCTTAACTATGTGGACAAATAATAAAACTGAAAACACGAAGCGTCAAGGCAATTCACTCATTGCTTAAAAAGAAAGAAAGAAAAAAAAAAGGAACAGAAAAAAATGTTTGACAAGTTTGTCTCCCAAGAACAACAACACACACTGCTGGGGAAGAAATCACTTCAGACTTACACAACCTAAAGAAAATTTCCTTTTCAACCACGTAAGAACAGACAAAAATGACGTCATGCTCCTGTTCGCAAACAGAGGTGTACACTGAGTGAACAGATGCAACGTCACACCCATCGTACATTAAGAACATTAGGTCTACTGTCCGTGCACACACAATTATGTTCTTTGTAATATGAACCGTGTAGAAAAGTAGAAAAGAACACACACAGAGAGAGAGAGAGAGAGAGAGAGAGAGAGAGAGAGAGAGAATTCAGAACCCTTTTGATGTCAGGTTCTTAATTAACAGCCCTAATAATATGGGGGTATCATCACAATAACAACAAAAACAAAACAGTTATTTTAAAAAAAAAAAAAAAAAAAAAGACAATAGATACTATTCAAAACATACATTTATTTGAACATCCATTGAAAAAGAAACTACATAATTTCAACCATCCAATTTATACTTGTGGTGAGAAGAAATCACAATAAATTACATCTGTAAAAGAGGACAACAAGGTTTTCATACGTAGCAGTCTACACGAAGTCAGAGAGAGAGAGAGAAGCATCTCCTTTTTACTCAGCTGGGCGGAACAGTCTTGTGCGTCATAGGTGTAGGTAATTGAAGATATGCGTCATAACGTCACGCAAATCACTGTGTTCTATATCTATTTATGTCACGTCTTGCGCTGGTCTTGCAGACAACAGAAATATAAACCTCTGCATTTTCTTTTTGACGGGGGGAAAAAGCGGTTACGAAAGTGGGAAAAAATCAGATGTGATTATCATTTCTAAATTGTTGGTGGGTTGCCGTTTTGTTTTTTGTCCTGCCTGGGACTTGACAGTTACACTTTGGGAAAGTTGGTTCATAAATGCCACGTGTTGCAATTACTAGAGGTCGTCTACCTTTTTGTTTGTAGACATAAACCATAGGGGTGGGGGATGAAATAAATGAAATAAAAATGATTTTTTTTTCTTTTTAAAAGAATCGATACATTGTTATGACTCTCTCTCTCTCTCTCTCTCTCTCTCTCTCTCTCTGTGTGTGTGTGTGTGTGTGTGTGTGTGTGTGTGTGTGTGGTCACTGCATACATCAAATAATCAGATCAGCAGTGAAACAGCTTGATTGAGACAGAAATAAGACAGGAGAGAGAGAGAGAGAGAGAGAGAGAGAGACGAACGGACACACTTACAGACAGACAGACTTTGGGACTGAGAGGGCCAAACTGAGAGACATTTCAGTTTTAGTTTCACAAGGAGGTGTCACTGCGTTCGGAGAAACCCATAAACGCCATACCACATCAGCTAGGCGAGATGCCTGACCAGCAGCATTACTCAACCCGCTTAGTGGGGCCTTGGGTGTATGCATATATATGTGTGTACCTGTCCCAGTGGATTTCGTTGCCATGGGTTCTTTTTCAGTGCGCCAAGTGCGTGCTGCATCGTCAAACTTGGCAGAAGAAAGGGCGAGAGCGGGATTCGAACCCAGACCCTTACGGACCCTGTACTGGCACTGGAGAGTCTCAACTTTTTTGCCACCTTCCTCCCTGACTTGAGAGAGAACGAGAGAGAGAGAGAGAAGGGGCGTGTGGGAGACAGACAGACAGACAGAAAGGGAGCGACAGACACACACACACACACACACACACACACACACACACACACACACACACACACACTCGGACAGACAGACAGACTAGACAGATAGACAGATACATAGTCATCCCATAATATACAGGCTGTCATCCATCTCCCTTTGGTACAATAAATCACTGAAGATTCATTTGCCCTTGGGATAGTGAGGCCGGCCTTGTACACAGACAATGAATGAACGAATGAACGAACGAACGAACGAACGTACAAGGAAATGAAAGAAACAAAGAATTGAAGGAAGGTAAGAAAGTAAAAAAAGGAAGGAAGGGAGGGAAGAAGGAAGAAAGAAAGAAAGAAAGGAAGGAAGAAATAAAACATAAAGGAAGGGAGAACGAAAGAAAGAAAAAAAAGAAAGTAGGAAATGAAAGGAGAAAAGAAAGAGAAAAAGGAAGGAAGGAAGGAAGGAAGGAAAGAAAGAAAAAAAATACAGAGGAAAGAAAAATAGAAATTATGAATAAAAAGAATAAGAAAGAACTGAATGAACGAATGAAAGAAACAAAGAAATAACAATAAGAGAAAGAATAGATGAATGAATGAACGAACGAAAGAAGGGAGAAAGAAAGAATGAATAAATAAATGGATGAATAAATAAATGGATGAATTAAAAATGAAAGAAAGAATGAATGAATGAATGAACAAAGGAAGGAAGGAACGAACGAACGAATGAATAAATGAATGGGGAAAGAAAAAAACAAGTGAGGAGACAAGGTTAGGAGGAGATCGTTAATTAAACGATAACAGAGAAATGATACAATAATCATATGATTCAATGAATAGACAATGGATTTAATCAACCAGTCTTGTACTGGGAGTCAGTGTAAAACATGGAGGAGAGGTGAGGAGAGACGTGATCACTTCTTTTTTTTTCCTATACATTTATATATTTATCTTATTCCAGTATGAGCTAAAATGATTATTGAGTGAGTGTGTTTGAGAGTTTCATAATTTGTTGGTTGTACTTTTGATTGTGTACTGTTTATGATTGTGTGCTATGACGTGTGCGTACGTGCTTGTGTGCTTGTGTGTGTTGTGTGTGGGGTGGGGGGGTGGGGGTGAATAATCTTTAATAATGTTTGGTATCTTGTGTTCAATTTTTCCTTTTTGATATTTACGTCTGTGTTCTATTTGTAAACGCCTAGGACTCATTTTCAAGATTAGGTGTAAATGCTGATAACAATAGTGATAATAATAGACAATATGAATAACAATAATGATGAAATGAATAAATACATATATATCAAAATAAGCGTAAACACACACACACACACACACACACACACACGAACTCCCCCCCCCCCCCCCACACACACACACTCTCTCTCTCCCTCTCCCCACCTCTCTCTCTTCATCTCTCCCTCCCTCTCTCTCTCTCTCTCTCTCTTTCCCTCCCTCTTTCTCTCTCCCTTTCTCTGTCTCTCGCTCTCCCCATCTCTCTCTGCATATTCACCCCCTCTCTCTCTCTTTCCCTCCCTCTCGCTCTCTCTTCCTTTCTCTCTCTCTCTCTGTCTCTCGCTCTCTCTCTCTCTCCCTCCCTCTCCACCCCCCCCCCCGCCCCCGCCACCTCCCCTCCCCCCCAATCCACTCAGGCAGTACAGTAGATTATGCAGTACGTAGCTACAGATCAGCCAACAGTAACCAGTGCGACAATTCCACCTGCCTCAGAACTGACTAACCCCCCCTCCCCCCCGCCCCACCCCACGTCTCTCTCTCTCTCTCTCTCTCCCCCCCCCCCCCATCCCCCCACCCCCACCCCACCCCCAATCCACTCAGGCAGTACAGCAGATTATGCAGTACGTAGCTACAGATCAGCCAACAGTAGCCAGTGCGACAATTCCACCTGCCTCAGAACTGACTGCCCCCCCCCCCCCCTGCCCCACCCCACGTCTCTCTCTCTCTCTCTCTCTCTCTCTCTCTCCCCAATCCACTCAGGCAGTACAGCAGATTATGCAGTACGTAGCTACAGATCAGCCAACAGTAACTAGTGCGACAATTCCACCTGCCTCAGAACTGACCCACAGAACTGTGCCCCCCCCCCCTCCTCCTCCATCCCCCGTCTCTCTCTCTCTCTCTCTCTCTCTCTCCAAAACCCTCCTTCTGTTTCTGTCTGTCTGTCTGTCTGTCTGTCTGTGTCTCTTTTTCTCTCTATTCCACCCTCTAAAAATATCTCTAAAGTCATAAAATGCGAATACTATACTACATAAAGGCAAAAGAATGGTAAAAAATAACACACACACACACACACACACACACACACACACACACACACACACAGGCACAAGCATGGTATTAATAATCGACATAAAAAATAAATAAAAACAACAGAACACACACACACGCGCGCGCGCGCGCAGAGTCTCTCTCTCCCTCTCTCTCTCTCTCTCGCTCCCTCTCTCTCTCTCCAAAACCCTCCTTCTGTCTATGTCTGTCCCTGTCTGTCTGTCTGTCTGTCTCTTTCTCTCTATTTCCCCCTCTAAATTCTCTCCCCCCCCACCCCCTCTTTCTGCAATGCAATGCAATACAATGCAATGCAATGTCCCATTCTATCTTCCTATGTTATTGCAATGCAATATAATACACAAGACAAAACAAAACAATAAAAGACAATGCAATGCAATGCAATGCAATGCAGTACAATGCAATGCAATGAAATGAAAATTATTGTCCAGTTTTAGCGTTACCTAAATTATTGTACCTGTTCGACACGAAAATTTTCGCGCGTTTTGCAATGGAGGCAAATGAGCAATGACATGTTGCGAAGAGAAGAGTCAACTCTTTTAACTCACTCAGTACGGCCAGTCCTCTCTTCTCCTCTACACAGACCCCTCGGATGTCCAGTGGGTGTCTGAATGACCCAACCTTTAGCTTCCGTCGTCAGAATTGTGGTATTCTTTGTCAACATTCACGTCTTCAGTATAAGAGCCTTCCGCTTGCAATATTTTGATGATGGTAATTGGGGTGAAACGCTGTTAACGTCGTCACTTTCGCCGTTCGTATGGAAAGAGTTTAATCAAGCAACAGCCACAATACGACGCAAAGTGACCTATAACATGAAGTCGAACTCACGCTTGTCGTTTCAAGCCACAATGTTTGTTGTTGTTGTTGTTGTTGTTGTTGGTTTGTTAACACTTTGACGGTTTTGAAGCTCCAGGTGCCACATGCGTTGAGAGGTGGTGGCGGTATAGCTAGATTTTCTTTCTTTTATCGCATCAACTTGGTCGTGTTGTTTTTTGTTGTTGGTTTTGTTGTGTGGTTTTTTTGTGTGGTTTTTTTGTGTTTTTGTTTCTTTTTCTTTTCTTTATTTTCTTTCTTCTTCTTTCTTTTTATTTATAGGAGGAGTTTGTATTATACTCCATGTTTGGTGTTAAATATACTTACCATGTCAAACTGATGCAAACTAGGCCTATCGGTTTGCTCTGCTTGGCCAAATTTCGCGCGGCTAACAGTGAAAAGACGGGCCCACCGCTCTCAGCCAATCAAACGCCTCTAAAAACTATAAGCGCTTAATCATTCCGTGGCCAAGGCTCTCCACGCCATCTTGTCAGGTTTACGCTTTTTTTTCTTTCCAGTCTCTCTCTCTCTCTCTCTCTCTCTCTCTCTCTCACACACACTCTCTCTCTCATTCTCTCTCTCACTGTCTCTCTCTGTCTGTCTCTGTGTCTCTCTGTCTCTTCTCTCTCTCTCTCTCTCTCTCTCTCTCTCTAAAAAATATATCCATAAACTGTTCGCCTATTTTCATCAAAGGTAACAAGATTGAAGAAGTTGACCACCATAAAATCCTTGGCATCACTATCGATAATAATTTGTCATGGTCACATCATATTTCTCTGTTATGCAAACAGGTATCAAAAAATATCTATCAACTGTCTAGAATCAAACACTTTTTGGATCTTCACTGCCGAAAACTATTTGTCAGTACTTATATAGAATCACACATTAACTATGCTTCGACAGTGTGGGATTCGGCGAGTGACAGTATTATAAAACCTCTATTGAGTCTGCATAGAAGAGCTGTAAAATTGATTCTTTTAAAATCTTCATCATTGACTGTATCTGATTATAAAGCTCTCGATATCCTCCCACTGAAAACAAAACTTCTATTTAACAAAGGTCTATTTATGTTCAAAATCATGTCTGGATTTGCTCCCCCCTCGCTGAAGAATAAATTTGTAATCAACACTCATCGTCATCTTCATAAAGTTATGGTACCACTTCCAAGGATCGATCTTTTTAAATCTAGTCTGTCTTATTCAGGGGGCTGTTTATGGAATGAATTATTATCCTGCCTCAATGTAAACACTGTAAAAAGCATCCCTAACTTTAAAAACATATATCGTGCACATTTATTGAAAAACATGTGATTATGTGACATATCAATTATAAGCAAAAAATCATGTATAGATTGTCAATATATATACGCCTCTCTCCTCCCCTGTCAGTCTCTCTCAATGTCTCTCCACTGTCACTGTCACTATATCTGTCTGTTGTCAGCCTCCCCTGCCTTCTTTACTCTTCCTCTTGTCCATTCTTCCTTCCGTTCTCCACCACGCCCCTACCCTATTGTCCTCGTTGTTATTCATCTATCGCGATATTGTATTGTACATACGTTCTATGTTATGTTTGCACATGCTTATGCAATTTTGACGTTGATGTTGTGAATTGACTCTCGCTTTTTTTTTTTTTTTTTACTTTGTTGCTTTTTTTCCAATTATTATTCATGCCCAGAGGGCTGGATGTAAAAAAGTACTTTGTGCTTACTCCTTTACCCTCGTAAAATAAAATTTCGTTCGTTCGTTCGTTCGTTCGTTCGTTCTCTCTCTGTGTCAACCATCTTATTTTATAATGTCAATTCTCTCCCAGTGGTATTACTCCCACGCCTTTTTTTTCTTCTTTTTTTTAATTTATTTTTATTTTTATTTTTAATTATAATTATATCTCCAATTTCTGTTTTCAGAGCGCCACACCCAGCTCTTCACTGTTGTTACACCAATAAAAAATCAGCAGATTGTCGATGGATGCATGTGTGCGCAGATGCGCCTTGCGTGAACAAGAAAGAAAGAAAGAAAGAAATTAATGAATGCAAAAAAGAAAAGGCTGGGTACACAAAGAAAGAAAGGAAGGAAGGGAATTTACAAAGAAATAAAGCAAAACAAAAAGAAAGAAAGAAATCAATACAAAAAGAAAACGGTTGGATACACAAAGGAAGGAAGGGATGCACAAAGAAATAAAGCAAAACAAAAAGAACGAAAAAAAGAAATAAAGAAATAAAAAAGACAGAAAGAAAGAAAGAGAGAAAGAAAGAAAGAAAGGGATGCAAAAAGAAAAGGTTGGGTACACAAAGGAAGGAAGGAAGGAATGTATAAAGAAATAAAACAAAACAAAAAGAACGAAAAAAAAAGAAATAAAGACAGAAAGAAAGAGAGAGAGAAAGAAAGAAAGGCATACAAAAAGAAAAGGTTGGGTACACAAACGAAGGAAGGAAAGAAGGGAGGAAGGAAGGAATGTTCAAAGAAATAATGCAAAACAAAAAGAACGAACAAAAGAAATAAAGACAGAAAAAAAAGACAGAAAGAAAGAAAGGGGTGCAAAAAGAACAGGTTGGGTACACAAAGGAAGGAAGGAAGGAATGTACAAAGAAAGAAAGCAAGACAAAAAGACAGAAAGAAAGAAAGAAAGAGAGAGAGAAAGAAAGGGATGCAAAAAGAAAAGGTTGGGTACACAAAGGAAGGAAGGAATGTTCAAAGAAATAATGCAAAACAAAAAGAACGAACAAAAGAAATAAATAAAGAAAAAAAGACAAAGAAAGAAAGAAAGGGATGCAAAAAGAAAAGGTTGGATACACAAGGGAAGGAAGGAAGGAAGGAATATACAAAGAAATAAAGCAAAACAAAAAGAACGAAAAACAAAAGAAATAAAGAAAGAAAAAAAGATACAAAGAAGGAGAGAGAGAGAAAGAAAGAAAGGGATGCAAAAAGACAAGTTTGGGTACACAAAGTAGGGAAGGAATGTAAAGAGAAATAAAGCAAAACAAAAAGAACGAACAACAGAAATCAAGAAAGAAAAAAAGAAAGAAAGACAGAAAGTAAGGGATGCAGAAAGAAAAGGATGGATACACAAGAGTTGAAAGGAAGGAAGGAAGGAATGTACAAAGAAAGGAAGTAAAACAGAAAGAAAGAAAGAAAGAAAGAAGGCATAAAAGAAATGGACGCAGAAAGAAAAGGTTGGATACACAAAGGAAGGAAGGAAGGAATGTAAAAGAAAGAAAGCAAAAAAAGAAAGAAAGAAAGAAAAAGAAAGAAAGAAAAAAAAAAAAGAAAAAAAGAAAGAAAGAAAAAAAAAGAAAAAAAGAAAGAAAGAAAGAAAAACAGCATCAAATGGGGATGGAGAAAGAAAAAAATGAACAGTGAAAGAAAAGAAGGAATATACAGACGGAGAGCAAAATAGAAAGAAAGAAAAAAAAAAGGAAAAAGAAATGTATGAACAAAGAAAGAAAGAAAGGAGGGACGGAAGGAAGAAAAAAGAAAGGAGGGAAGGAAGAAAAAAGAAAGAAAAGAAATCTATGAAGAAAGAAAGAATACAAGGAAGGAGGGGAGGGAGAAAGAAAGGAAGGAAAAAGAAAGAAATGGTTTGTATGAAGAAAGAAAAGAAATGTATTAAGAAAAAAAAGAAAGAGGTGAAGGAAGACAGACAGACAGAAAGAAAAACAGAATAGAAATGTAAGAAAGAAAGAAAGAATAGAAATGTATGAAGAAAGAAAGGAGGGAAGGAAGAAAAAAGAAAGAAATCTATGAAGAAAGAAAGAATGGAAGGAAGGAGGGGAGGGAGAAAGAAAGGAAGAAAAAAGAAAGAAATGGTTTGTATGAAGAAAGAAAGGAAGAAAGAAAAGAAATGTATGAAGAAAGAAAGAAAGAAAGAAAGAAACAAACAAACAAAGGAAGAAAGAGGGAAGAAAGAAAGAAGGGAAGGAAGAAAAAAGAAAGAAAACAAATGTATGAAGAAAGAATGGGAGGAAGGAGAGAAGGAAGGGAGAATGAAAGAAAGAAAGAAAGAAAAAAGAAAGAAAGGAAAAATTTATGAAGAAAAAATGGAAGGAGGGAAGAAAGGAAGAAAGACAGAATAGAAATGTATGAAGAAAGAAAGAAAGATTAGAAATGTATGAAGAAAGAAAGAAAGATTAGAAATGTATGAAGAAAGAAAGAAAGAAAGGAGGGAAGAAAGAAAAAAGAAAGAAAAGAAATCCATGAAGAAAGAAATAATGGAAGGAAGGAGGGAAGGGAGAAAGAAAGGAAGAAAAAAGAAAGAAATGATTTGTATGAAGAAAGAAAAGAAATGTATGAAGAAAAAAAGAAAGAGGTGAAGGAAGACAGACAGACAGAAAGAAAGAGAGAATAGAAATGTATGAAGAAAGAAAGAAAGAAAGAAAGAAAGAAAGAATAGAAATATATGAAGAAAGAAAGAAAGGATAGAAGGAAGAAAAAAGAAAGAAAAGAAATCTATGAAGAAAGAAAGAATGGCAGGAAGGAGGGAAGGGAGAAAGAAAGGAAGAAAAAAGAAAGAAATGATTTGTATGAAGAAAGAAAGGAAGAGGGGAAGGAAGAAAGACAGACAGAAAGAAAGAGAGAATAGAAATGTATGAAGAAAGAAAGAACAGAAGGAAGGAGGGAAGGGAGAAAGAAAGGAAGAAAAGATTTGTATGAAGAAAGAAAGAAATGAAATGTATGAAGAAAGAAAGGATAGAAGGAAGAAAAAAGAAAGAAAAAATCTATGAAGAAAGAAAGAATTGAAGGAAGGAGGGAAGGGAGAAAGAAAGGAAGAAAAAAGAAAGAAAAGATTTGTATGAAGAAAGAAAGGAAGAAAGAAAAGAAATGTATGAAGAAAGAAAGAAAGAAAGAAAGAAACAAACAAACAAAGGAAGAAAGAGGGAAGAAAGAAAGAAGGGAAGGAAGAAAAAAGAAAGAAAACAAATGTATGAAGAAAGAAAGAATGGGAGGAAGGAGAGAAGGAAGGGAGAATGAAAGAAAGAAAGAAAGAAAGAAAAAAGAAAGAAAGGAAAAATTTATGAAGAAAAAATGGAAGGAGGGAAGAAAGGAAGAAAGACAGAATAGAAATGTATGAAGAAAGAAAGAAAGATTAGAAATGTATGAAGAAAGAAAGAAAGGAGGGAAGAAAGAAAAAAGAAAGAAAAGAAATCCATGAAGAAAGAAAGAATGGAAGGAAGGAAGGAAGGGAGAAAGAAAGGAAGAAAAAAGAAAGAAATGATTTGTATGAAGAAAGAAATGATTTGTATTAAGAAAAAAAGAAAGAGGTGAAGGAAGACAGACAGACAGAAAGAAAAACAGAATAGAAATGTAAGAAAGAAAGAAAGAATAGAAATGTATGAAGAAAGAAAGGAGGTAAGGAAGAAAAAAGAAAGAAAAGAAATCTATGAAGAAAGAAAGAATGGCAGGAAGGAGGGAAGGGAGAAAGAAAGGAAGGAAAAAGAAAGAAATGATTTGTATGAAGAAAGAATGAAGAGGGAAAGGAAGAAAGACAGACAGAAAGAAAGACAGAATAGAAATGTATGAAGAAAGAAAGAAAGAAAGAAAGAAAGAAAGAATAGAAATGCATGAAGAAAGAAAGGAGGGAAGGAAGAAAAAAGAAAGAAAAGAAATCCATGAAGAAATAATTGAAGGAAGGAGGGAGGGAGAAAGAAAGGAAGAAAAAAGAAAAGATTTGTATGAAGAAAGAAAGGAAGAGGGGAAGGAAGAAAGACAGACAGAAAGAAAGTCAGAATAGAAATATATGAAGAAAGAAAGAATAGAAATGAATGAAGAAAGAAAGTAAGAATAGATATGTATGAAGAAAAAATAGAATGGAAGTAGGGAAGAAAGAAAGAAAGAATAGAAATGTAAGAAGAAAAAAAGAAAGGAGGGAGGGAAGAAAGAAAGATAGAATAGAAATGTATGAAGAAAAAAAGAAAGGAGGGAAGACAGAAAGAAAGAAAGAATAGAAATGTATGAAGAAAAAAAGAAAGGAAGGAGGGAAGAAAGAAAGAATAGAAATGTACGAAGAAAAAAAGAAAGGAAGTAGGGAAGAAAGAAAGAAAGAAAGAAAGAAAGAAAGAAAGAAAAGAAAGAAACCAAGAAAAAGAAATCAAAGCAAAAGAAAGAAAAAAGAAAATAATAAAAAGAAAAAGTAAATAAAGTAATTTTTTTTTTAAAGGAAAAAAAAGATCAGTATCAGTATCAGTAGCTCAAGGAGGCGTCACTGCGTTCGGACAAATCCATATACGCTACACCACATCTGCCAAGCAGATGCCTGACCAGCAGCGTAACCCAACGCGCTTTGTCAGGCCCCCCGCCCCCCACAAAAAAATGGAAAAAAAAATAAGACAAGATAAGAAGAGGAAAGAAAAAAGAAATATCCACACAATCGATCAACGCTCTCGCCTGTCATCACTTGATATCAGGTAATTAGTAGGGAGGGAGTTTTAATTCGTTACAGAGAGAGACAGAGAGAGAGAGAGAGAGAGAGAGAGAGAGAGAGAATCTGACAGAGTGGGGAGAGAGAGAAAGAAAGAGATAGAGAGACAGAAAATGCGAGAGAGAGAGATTCAAGATTCAAGATGGTTTATTCAGTCAAGGCCATAGCCCCATATGAACAGGGGGCAACAACAAAATTTTGTTTTGTATGTGTCATTGTAATTGTTAATGCAAACAGTGCAGCATATTCCATAACAAGCTCCAATAAAACTAGGATATAAGTGTCTCTCTTAAATGAAATGCTTTAGAGAGAAACAAAGCGAAACTACGTATAGTGTTTTCATCCACCGATGACATCCGTAAACACAGTCGAAACGTACATGGATATACATAATATTTTTGGGGGAATGAGCTGGATTCGTAGGTCATTAAGGACAGGACATTTCAAAACAAAATGGACTTCATCCTCTCTGGATTCCCCGCACAAAGGACACATTAAACCAGGATGATAAATGGATTTATAACGATATCTATGTATGTTTAATTCAGAGATACCAAATCTGAATCGAGTTAGAATAAGTACGAGAGAGAGAGAAGAGAGAGAGAGAGAATTCAGTTCAGTTACTCAAGGAGGCGTCACAGCGTTTGGACAAATCCATATACGCTACCGCACATCTGCTAAGCACATACCTGACCGGTAACGTAATTCAACGCGCTTAGTCACTAGGCCTTGAGGGAGAAAAGAAAAAGAAAAAAAATAGAATAACAAAGTGAATAAATCTACGAATAAAACGAAATGAAAGAAAGTAAGCAAATAACAGATAAAGAAATAAATGTCCCCACAAGTCTCCAAACAGGATGATGAATGAATGATATAGGACATTTATACAGCGCCTATCCTCGGTACGTCTGAGACCGAGCTCAAAGTGCTTTGCAAACCACGGAGTCATTTGGCACAACAGGCTGCCTACCTGCGTAGAGCCGACTGACGGCGCTCATCATTCGTTTCCTGTGTCATTCAATCACATTCCAGGCACGCACACATACGCACTCAGACAAACATGTAACAGTTTACGTGTATGATCGTTTTGTTTATCTACCCCGCCGTGGAGGCAGTCATACTCCGTTTTCGGGGTGGTGGGGAGGGGGTGTGCATGCTGGGTATGTTCTTGTTTCTATAACCCACCGAACGCTGACATGGATTACAGGATATTTAACATGCGTATTTGATCCTCTGCGTGCGTATATATACACGAAGGGGGTTCAGACACTGGCAGGTCTGCACATCTGTTAACTTGTGATATCGGGAAAATCTCCACCCTTTACCCACCAGGCGCCGTTACCGAGATTGGAACCCGGGGTCCTCATATTGAAAGTCCAACGCTTTAACTCTCTCCATACGAACGGCGAGAGAGACGACATTAACAGCGTTTCACCCCAATTACCACCATCAAAATATTACAAGCGGAAGGCTCTTACACTGAAGAGGTGAATGTTGACAAAGAATACCACATTTCTGACGACGGAAGCTAAAGGTCATTGAGACACCCACTGGACATCCGAGGTGTCTGTGTAGAGGAGAAGAGAGGACTGACCGTACTGAGTGAGTTAACCACTCGGCTGTTGTGCCCGCTCAAGCACTCAAAACCCTTCTCCCGATGTCCCAGACACAAACCACTAGTAAGAAGGTCGTGGACTCGTCGCTTTGATGAAGAATTGATGTTCTGCTTGTGAACTTGTGCAACGCGAGCTTTTCTCTCTCTCTCTCTCTCTCTCTCTCTCTCTCTCTCTCTCTCTCTCTCTCTCTCTCTCTCACCTCTGAAGAAAAGTTCCCGGTGTGAAGACCCCTTCAGTGGTTCTGTCAATGCTCTGTTTCTCTCTCTCTCTCTCTCTCTCTCTCTCTCTCTCTCTCTCTCTCTCACTTCTGAAGAAAGGTTCCCGGTGTGAAGATCCCTTCAGTGGTTCTGTCAATGCTCTCTCTCTCTCTCTCCCTCTGTGTGTGTGTGTGTGTGTGTGTGTGTGTGTGTGTGTGTGTGTGTGTGTGTGTGTGTGTGTGTGTGTGTACTCCTATTTCTTTCTTTCTCTCTCTCTCTTTATCTCTTTCTCACGTTTCTACTCTCCCTCTCTCTCTTTATGCTCCTCTTTCTTTCTTTCTCTCTCTCTTTATCTCTATTTCTTTCTCTTTCTCACGTTTCTTCTTTTTCTTCTTCTTCTCTCTCTCTCTATCTCTATTTCTTTTTTCTCTCTCTTTATCTCTCTCTCTCTCTCTCTTTCACGTTTCTACTCTCCCCCCCTCTCTCTCTCTCGTTATCTCTATTTCTTTCTCTTTTTTACGTTTCTACTCTCTCTCTCTGTCTCTGCACTTTGTTCGGCATATTGATGACAGAAAATAAAGACATGACACTTTCACTTGCAAAATGTGTATCTGAGGCAATAAATAAATGGAAAACGTCCATCATCGGTCCAAATACTCATTAATCAATTAAAAATTAGTATAGGTGTTATGAGGAAAACTGCAAAGATAAAATGGAAGGGCTACATTTGGATGGTCAATCTCGACATTGTAATTATATGATGTGTTCGTATTGATATGAAAGGTTTTGATGTTCAGGCATAAATAATTATTTCATGACCAATATGGTATTTAGAATGTGTTTGTATTAATATGATGTGTGCCAATGTTACTTGCGTAAATATTTACTACATGATTTATATGTACTTTGTTTTCTGTGTACTGTCCAAATCTTGGAGACAAAAAAAAAGGCACATTACCCCCCCTCCTCACCCCGTCACATGTACTTGAAGCTGATGATAAAGTGCCAAAGTGTCTGCAAATCTCTTATCAGATGATGCTGTTTCAATTCTGGTTTGTTTTTGTTGCTGTTTTTTTGTTTTTCAGACACACACACAGAGATAAGGAGACAGTCAGACAGACAGACACGCAGACAGACAGACAGACAGACAGACAGACGGACAGGTGAAAGGGAAAAGAGAGAAGAAAAAAAAAAGCATCATTTTCCATTCCACACCTCCGTGTTAATTGCAACAGACAAACGCGAAGAGAACAACAACCACTCGATAATTGCCTAGAGGAAAAAAAAAAAAAAAACCAACAAAGCACTCTGTCATCAAATATCTATGTTGACCAGCTATCCTATGTTGTTGTTGGTTTTGTTTTTGTTGTTGTTTTTTCTCTTTGTTACAACACTCTCTTATCCCACTTGTCTGTCTGTCTGTCTGTCTGCCTGTCTGTCTGTCTGTTCTCCATCTGTCTGTCTCCTTATCTCTGTTTGTCCTTCTCTCTGTGTGTCTGTTTGTCTGTCTGTCTTTTCGTCTGGCTGTCTGACTGTCCGTCTGTCTGTCTGTCGGTCTGACTATCTTCTTATCTCTGTCTATCTTTCTCTTTGTCTGTCTGTCTGATTGTCTGTCCGTCTGTCTGTCCTGTCTGTCTGTCTGTCTGACTGTCTCCTTGTCTCTGTCTGTCTTTCCGTCCGTCTGTCTGTCTTTCCGTCCGTCTGTCTCTCTTTCCGTCCGTCTGTCTGTCTTTCCGTCCGTCTGTCTGTCTTTCCGTCCGTCTGTCTGACTGACTGTCTGTACGTCTGTCTGAATGTCTTATCTCTGTCTGTCTTTATCTCCGTCTCTCTGTCTGTCTGTCTGATTGTCAGTCCGTCTCTCTGTCCTTCTGTCTGTCTGACGAACAACTACTCGAGAATGACGTTGAAGGAAAAAAAAAAAAGAAAGAAAGAAAGAAATATCTATGTTGACCAGCTATCCCCTTTATTTATTTATTTTTATTTATTTTTGTTCCTTTCTTTGTAAGGATGGATGGATAGATGGACGGACGGACGGAGAGATGTATGGATACACAGATGGATGGATGGATGGATTAATGGAATGACAGACAGAAGAATGGATGGATGGAATGACAGACAGAAGAATGGATGGATGGATGGATAGATGGATGGATACACAGATAGATGGATGGATACACAGATAGATGGATGGATGGATGGATGGAATGACAGACAGAAAAATGGATGGACAGACGGACGGACGGATAGATGGATGGATACACAGATAGATGGATGGATACACAGATAGATGGATGGGTGGATGGATGGACAGACAGAAGAATGGATGGATGGATGGATAGATGGACGGACGGACTGAGAGATGGATGGATACACAGATGGATTAATGGAATGACAGACAGAAGAATGGATGGATGGATGGACCGACGGAGAGATGATGGATGGATGGATAGCTGGATAGATGGATGGATGGAATGACAGACAGAAGAATGGATGGATGGAAGAACGAACAAACGTACGGACGGACGGACAGATAGACAAGCGGACGAAGTGGTAGACAGATGGATGGATAGATAGACGGAAAAACGGACGCTTTCGGACCCCCCTAGCCCCCACACCCCTACCATCCCGGCCCTCACTCACACACACACACACACACACACACACACACACACACACACACACACACACACACACACACACACAAAGACACAAGAAGTTCAGGAAATAAAAACCAACAAAAAAAAAAAGAGAAAGAAACAAGATTGATCAATCAGGACAGGCACTAATGAAAGAGAGGGAAAGAGGGAGAGAGAGAGAGAGAGAGAGAGAGAGAGAGAGAGAGAGAGGGAAAAAAAAAGAAAATTACAAAATAAGGGGCGGCGGTGGGGGGGGACGGGGGGTGGGGGGGGAGGGGTTACAGAGAAGTTAAAGTTCTGTACGGAACACAAGCGCTGTACACCCACCCCCCTCTCACACACACACACACTCTCCCCTCTCCTCCAAAACTTTTTTTTTTCTCTGTCTATTCACCACCACCTCCCACCCCCAACCCCACTCACTCCGCCCCCCTTGCTTACAACACCCGACACTGAATAGTAATAGCCGTAGTCGTAGTGGTAGTCATTGACGTCATCGGTGTGGCAGCAACAGCCGTAGTATCATCGTCCTCGTCATCAGCATCATTATCATTGTCATCAATGTTTCGATTCATCATCATTACCAGTAATATTATTTTTGCCAATGGTAGTAGTCGTAGTAGTGGTAGCAGCAGCAGCAGTAGTAGTAGCAGCAGCAGTAGTAGTAGCAGTACTAGCAGTAGCAGCAGCAGTAGTAGTAGCAGTACTAGCAGTAGCAGCAACAGTAGTAGTAGCAGTAGCAGCAGCAGCAGCAGCAGCAGTAGTAGTAGGAGTAGCAGCAGTAATAGCAGTAAGTAGTATCACTAGCAGCAGCACTGGCAGTAGCAGCAGCATTAGTAGTAGTAGTAGCAGCAGCAGCATTAGTAATAGCAGCAGCAGCAGCATTAGTAGTAGTAGCAGTAGTAGCAGCAGCCGTGGCAGCAGCATTAGTAGTAGTAGCAGCACCATTAGTAGTAGTAATAGCAGCAACAGCAGTAGCAGCATTAGTAGTAGTAGTAGTAGTAGCAGCAGCAGCATTAGTAATAGCAGCAGCAGCAGCATTAGTAGTAGTAGCAGTAGTAGCAGCAGCCGTGGCAGCAGCATTAGTAGTAGTAGCAGCAGCAGTAGCAGCAGCATTAGTAGTAGTAATAGCAGCAGCAGCAGTAGCAGCAGCAGTAGTAGTAGTAGTAGCAGCAGCAGCATTAGTAATAGCAGCAGCAGCAGCATTAGTAGTAGTAGCAGTAGTAGCAGCAGCCGTGGCAGCAGCATTAGTAGTAGTAGCAGCACCATTAGTAGTAGTAATAGCAGCAACAGCAGTAGCAGCATTAGTAGTAGTAGTAGTAGTAGCAGCAGCAGCATTAGTAATAGCAGCAGCAGCAGCATTAGTAGTAGTAGCAGTAGTAGCAGCAGCCGTGGCAGCAGCATTAGTAGTAGTAGCAGCAGCAGTAGCAGCAGCATTAGTAGTAGTAATAGCAGCAGCAGCAGTAGCAGCAGCAGTAGTAGTAGTAGTAGCAGCAGCAGTAGTAGTTGTAGCAGCAGCAGCACCAGTAGCAGTAGTAGTAGTAGCAGCAGCAGTAGCAGCAGCATTAGTAGTAGTGGCAGCAGCAGCAGCAGTAGCAGCATTAGTAGTATTAGCAGCAGCAGCAGTAGAAGCAGCAATAGTAGTAGTAGTAGCAGCAGCATTAGTAGTAGCAGTAGCAGCAGTAGCAGCAGCAGCAGCAAGACGCTCTCCACTGTAGTCATGATCAAATTTCAGCCCAGACAGTCCAGACAGCAGTTACCTAGTTATTTATTTCTTCATTTGTTTGTTTACTTACTTACTTACTTACTTACTTAGTACGTACTTACTTACTTACGTACGTATGTACTTACTTACGTACGTACGTATGTACTTACGTACGTACTTATGTACTTACTTACGTACTTATGTACTTACGTACTCACATACGTACTTATGTACTTACTTACGTACTTACTGACGTACGTATGTACGTACGTAGTTACTTACGTACGAACATACGTACTTATTCACTTATATATTCTTACTTACTTACTTACTTACTTACGTACGTTCTTACTTACGCATTTTTTTTTTTTAATTGGAAAGGATGCATCGCGTCACAGAAAGGGAGACCATGAGGGTTGTGCGTGTGTGTGGGGGGGGGGAGGAAGGCGGTGTTGGGGGGGGGAGGGGTCACATTTAAGTGCAGGTTGGGGGTGGAGGTGGTGGGGGGAGGGGTAGGGAGAAGGGAGTGGGAAGCGAAGCGACAGGGATGGTGGGGGTTGGAGCTGTGTGTGGGGGGGGGGGGGTTATGGTTGGGGTTGTGTTTGGGGGTGGGTGTGGGCGAGGAGGAAACACTGTATACATTACGTGGGAGGTTGGGGGGGGGGATGACGATGGCCTTGGGAGGGGGGGGAGGTGGGGAGGAAGGGAACAGGGCTTGGGGGCATGGATGGGGGGGACAGGGGGGCTGGGGGGGGGGGGTAATTGTGGAGTGTAGGTGGGAGGGGGTGTTTCCTTCGGTCCGAGCGAGTGCTATTGTCTGGAAGATCGGTACGAGACGTCTGGGGGGTGGGGGAGGGGTGGTGGTGGGGGTGTGTGTGACGGGGTGTGGTGGGGGGGGGGGGGGGGGGTTGGGGGGGGCGATTAGGGTTGGGGGGGTTTTCTTTGCCTTCCTCTGGCGTGTGTTCAGCGTGGGGTCTTGTGTGTGTGTGTGTGTGTGTGCGTGCGTGTGTGCGTGCACGTGTGTGTGTGTGTGTGCGTGCGTGCGTGCGTGCGTGTGTGTGTGTGTGTGTCCACCCCCATCAACGCCCACCTCTTCTCTCTTTCTCTCTTTATCTCTCACTTCAACACACACTCTCTCTCTTTTCTCTCTCTCTGTCTCTCTCTCGTTCACACATACGCAAACACACACACTCTCGCTCCCCCTCTCTCTTTCTTCCTCTCTCTTTTACACACACACACACACACACACACACACACACACACACACAAGAATGCACAGCCGCCGCGAACGCAAACACACATATATATATATATATATACACACACATGCACACACACACAGAGTTAGCGGTGATCAAGGTACCCACACATTCAGCCCGGAGTAGTGCTAAAAAAGTACACACAAGCAGCATATAGGTATGCCCAGATAGATATCCATACCTGTAGTATATAGCGATGCCAGTGATACCCGTATACGCAGCATACAGCTGTGTTCAAGATAACCACACTCGCAGCATATAACTGTGCTCAAGATACCCACACACGCAGCATACAGCCGCGCCCATGATACCCACACACGCAGCATTCAGCGGTGCTTATAATACCCACACTCGCAGCATAGAGTGGTGCCCATGATACCCACACACGCAGCATTCAGCGGTGCTTATAATACCCACACTCGCAGCATAGAGTGGTGCCCATGATACTCACACTCGCAGCATCCAGCGGTGCTCGGCCACCTACACATGCAGCGTAAAGTGGTGTCATGTTACCCACACACAGCGGTGTCAACGATGCCCATATACGCAGTACGGAGCGGTGCTCAAGATACCTACACACGCAGCATGGGTGGGAATGGGAGGGATATATGCTGTGAATGAACGGGTATCCTAACACTGACAAGAGTCGTCAATGCACACTCGTCATGCATTTGGGACCGGAGGAAGCGCGGTGGTGGGGAAGTGGGGGTGGGGGGGTGGGGGGGTGGAAGGTGATTTGGGTCCTTTGCCCAAACTCATCCCCCACCCTATCCCCCTCAAACCCTCACCCCCCCCCCCCAGCCCCCCTACACCTCCCCCCCTAACCCCCCCACCTTTCGAACACACATTATTTAGCCAGGAGGACAGCTAGTGACTTAGGCTGGTGTCTTTTTCTCTGTTTCATTTTATTTCTTTATGCATTTTTTGCTCACATATTTTTTATTTCATTTTATTTATTTAATTTTTTTTTTAAATAGATTTATTTACTTGGTTATCATAATTTATCTCTTCGTTGTTGTTGTTTTTTCTCCCTCAAGGCCTGACTAAACGCGTTGGGTTACGCTGCTGGTCAGGGTATGTGCTTTAGCAGATGTGGTGTAGCGTATATGGATTTGTCCGAACGCTGAGACGCCTC
>NC_134907.1:12090137-12095137 GCF_041734735.1 Babylonia areolata
GGAGGATTGGACGAGAGCAGGGGAGGGGGAGGGGGGGACAGGGGGGGAGGGGGATGAGGGGGGGGATATGAGGGGGTGAAGGTATGGGGCATGGTGGTGGTGGTGGCGATTATCTTGGAAGCTAAAAGGAGACACAGGGTGAGTGGTGAGGGGGGGGGGGGGGTATTTGTACGGAGAGAGAGAGAGAGGGTGGCGGTGGGAGGGGGTGGGGAGGGGAGGGGCAAAATGGGAGGTAAATATTGGACACGCTCTCTCCGAATGTTTCACATTTTCTGTTTGGATGTACGAGTCTCTCTCTCTCTCTCTCTCTCACACACACACACACACACACACACACACATTCCCTGTACGTGGTGGTAATAGTGATGGTGATCCTAATGCCGATGATGATGGCGTTGATGATCGATGATGATTATTGCTAATGACGATGATAATGATGATGACGGTGATGGTGATCTTTCTTTCTCTCTCTTCCCTTCCCTCTCTTGCTTTCGGTTTTGTTTTTGTTTTTCTCTGTGTCTCTAGTTCTAGTACTTCCCTCCCTCTGTCTCTTTCTGTCTCTCTCTCTCTCTCCCTTTCTCTCATCCAACCCTTCTTCCCTCCCCTTCTCTCTCTCTCCTCTCTCTTTCTCTGTCCCTCTCCCGCCCTCTCTCTCACCCCACCCTTCTCCCCCCTCCCCCCACTCATTCTCTCTCCCTCTCTCTCTATCCCTCCCTCTTATCTCCCTCCCTCCCTTCTCTCTGTCCCTCTCTCTCTATCCCTCCATCTCCCTCCCTCCCTTCTTCTCTCTCTGTTCCTCTCTATCCCTCCCTCCATTCTCTCTCTGTTCCTCTCTCTCTATCCCTCCCTCTATCTCTCTCCCTCCCTTCTCTCTCTGTTCCTCTCTCTCTATCCCTCCCTCTGTCTCCTTCCCTCCCTTCTCTCTTTTCCTCTCTCTCTATCCCTCCCTCTTATCTCCCTCCCTCCCCCTTCTCTCTGTCCCTCTCTCTCTCTCTATCCCTCCATCTATCTCCCTCCCCCTTCTCTGTTCCTCTCTCTCTATCCCTCCATCTCCCTCCCTTCTCTCTCTGTTCCTCTCTCTCTATCCATCCATCTATCTCCCTCCCTCCCCCTTCTCTCTCTGTTCCTCTCTCTCTATCCCTCCCTCTATCTCCTTCCCTCCCTTCTCTCTCTTTTCCTCTCTCTATCCCTCCCTCTTATCTCCCTCCCTCCCCCTTCTCTCTCTGTTCCTCTCTCTCTATCCCTCCCTCCCCCTTCTCTCTCTGTTCCTCTCTCTCTCTCCTCCCTCTTATCTCCCTCCCTCCCTTCTCTCTCTGTTCCTCTCTCTCTATTCCTCCATCTCCCTCCCTCCCTTCTTCTCTCTCTGTTCCTCTCTCTCTATCCCTCCCTCTATCTCCCTCCCTCCCCCTTCTCTCTCTGTTCCTCTCTCTCTATCCCTCCCTCCCTTCTTCTTTCTCTGTTTCTCTCTCTCTACCCTCCCTCTTATCTCCCTCCCTCCTCTCTCTGTTCCTCTCTCTCTATCCATCCATATATCTCCCTCCATTCTTCTCTCTCTGTCCCTCTCTCTCTATCCCTCCATCTATCTCCCTCCCCCTTCTCTCTCTGTTCCTCTCTATCTCTCCCTCTATCTCCTTCCCTCCCTTCTCTCTCTTTTCCTCTCTATCTCTCCCTCTTATCTCCCTCCCTCCCTTCTCTCTCTGTTCCTCTCTCTCTATCCCTCCATATATCTCCCTCCCTTCTTCTCTCTCTGTTCCTCTCTCTCTATCCCTCCATCTCCCTCCCTTCTTCTCTCTCTGTTCCTCTCTCTCTATCCCTCCACCTATCTCCCTCCCTCCCCCCTCTCTCTCTGTTCCTCTCTCTATCCCTCCCTCTATCTCCTTCCCTCCTTTCTCTCTCTTTTCCTCTCTCTCTATCCCTCCCTCTTATCTCCCTCCCTCCCCCTTCTCTCTCTGTTCCTCTCTCTATCCCTCCACCTATCTCCCTCCCTCCCCCCTCTCTCTCTGTTCCTCTCTCTATCCCTCCCTCTATCTCCTTCCCTCCTTTCTCTCTCTGTTCCTCTCTCTCTACCCTCCCTCTTATCTCCCTCCCTTCTCTCTCTGTTCCTCTCTCTCTATCCCTCCATATATCTCCCTCACTTCTTCTCTCTCTGTCCCTCTCTCTCTCTATCCCTCCATCTATCTCCCTCCCCCTTCTCTCTCTGTTCCTCTCTATCCCTCCCTCTATCTCCTTCCCTCCCTTCTCTCTCTTTTCCTCTCTCTCTATCTCTCCCTCTTATCTCCCTCCCTCCCCCTTCTCTCTCTGTTCCTCTCTCTATCCCTCCATCCCTTCTCTCTCTGTCCCTCTCTATCCCTCCATTTATCTCCCTCCCCCTTCTCTTTCTTCCTCCCCCCCTATCTCTCTTTGCTTTCTCTCTCTCTCTCTCTCTCTCCCTCCCACTCTCTCTCCCTCTCACCTCTCTCACTCTATCTTTTTGCTCTTTCTCCTCTCTCCCTCTCTCTCTCCCTCCCCTCTCTCATTTTGGTATCTCTTTCTCCTCTCTCTCCCTCTCCCCTCCCTCTCTCCCACATCTCTGCCTCCCCCCTCTCTTTCTCCCTCCTCTCTCTCTCTTCCTTCCCCATCCCCCCTCTCTCTCCCTCTCTCTTTTTTTTTGCTCTTTCTCCTCTCTCACTCTCTCTCTCTCTCTACCCCTCCCTCCACTTCTCTCCCCCTCTTCCTCCCTTGCTCTCTCTCCTCCCCTCTCTCTCTCCCTTCCACATCCCCCCCCCCCTGTCTCTCCCCTTCCCCCTGCCCCCTCTCTCATCCTCTCCTCTCTCTCCTCTCCCTCTTTCTCTCTCCATGGTCGGTCACAAGTGAATGTAGTGGTAAACATCCCCGAAGCGGTTCCAGTACGGAGAGCGAGAGCACTCAAGGTGGATATTATGATCCATCACAGTGATCTCTTGTCTGTCTGTCCGTCCGTCCAATTCACTTAAAAGCTTGGCTGCCAGCAAGCTTGGAAAGTGGGTTGGGAGGGGGGAAGATGTGTTGCGGCATGTATTGTCGACTGTGCAAAAGTTGTCGCCGGCGACCATATGTTGCAGCCATCACTGCACGTATTTAATGTCGCCCCTTTGCACTGGTGCTGTTGTGAGGAGCGAGTGAGGAGCTGTGACGTAACTTTTCCGACCCAGCGTTGAGTCGTTGAAGGGCTGTGCCCTCGCAGAAAAGATAATCACACACACACACACACACACACACACACACACACACACACAACACACACACAATCACATACAAACACACGCCTAATACATCTGCGCACATATCATACCCCCACCTCTCCACCACACACCCCTTTTCCATACACACGAATTTACTCTCAAGCACACACACACACACACGCACACGCACGAAATACACGCGCACGCACACACCCACACAAACAAGCACATAACAATCTCATACGCACACAACAACAACAACAGCACCAGCGCTGAGGGGCGACAATAATTATGTGAAGTGAAGGCAACACGTATTGTCGCTGGAGACAATCCATGCAGGGGCGACAATACATGCCACAACAAGAGATGGGGGGAGAAACTTATGGTGGTGGGGATGGTGATGGGGGGGAGATTGGCGAGGGGGCAGGGGTGGGGTTCGGTGGGTGCGGGGGGGCTGGTGGGGGGGGGGGGGACGGGAAGGCGAGAGGGGTATGGGGCGGCGGCAACGCGGAAGGGTGTAGTTGGGAGGAGCGAGGTTGTGGGGGGTGGGGGCGGCGGTGGGGGTGCGGACAGTTTAGAGAGGGAGAAGGAGAGTGGAGGGGAGGGAAGGAGGGATATTGCGGTGATGCACAGATGCGGGATGACATAAGCTTTACATTGGTGGAGCGAACTGAAGGTTGTACCCGTACGATCAATGGCTTCACCATTACAATGGGAAGTCATTTACAACTCAGTCTTTTGTGAAGGACTGGGACTCTCAAACTATGAAAAAGACTGCACTGACTCTTAGTGCTGCAGCCTTGGCGGCTAGCTGGTCCTTTTGGAACCATCCCAACGCCGACTGCCCTAAAACCCTCTTGGCCGAGAGTGGGGGGATGTAACTTAGGCAAGACGCTCTCCTCTATAATCAAATTCTAGCCCACAGTCGCTGAAGCTGAACGAGAATAGCAAAAAGCGCCAAAACCTACCTACTGGAGTTTAACGACCTATTGGCGTCTACACCCTTAATGTCAAAAAGCCAAAACCTCCAATGTAGGCTCTATATATACAGGGCTGAGATGCATGCTGGGAGGTCGCGCGCCCAATGACACAGGCTGGACAGTGGTCACGACTCACCCAACAGCACTGCCCAAGTGGCGATGAAGTTTTCCCTTGCTATACAAAGCTCGGTAGAAGAGAGAGTATTGCAAATACCCATATGTGTAAGCCATTGCACTCATATGGTGCAGAAATCAAATTCCAGCTCAGATGGTCGAGACAGCAGCTGCTCCCTCTGCTGTTCTGATGGTCATAGTCGGACACGACTATTGTCATACTTGCCGGATGTCTCGTGTTTTGTCATCACTCATGTCGGTGTTTATCATGGTGTGTTGTTTGTGGTGTTGTTGTTATGTGTTGTGTTGTTGTGGTGGTGTTGTGTTGTGTTGTTGTGGTGGTGTTGTGTTGTGTTGTTGTTGTTGTTGTTGTTGTGCCTGCACTGTGCTGTACTTCATGTTACAGTGTATGGCACTGCGCTCGGGTGTACTCAGCATTAAGGTCCGAGTACTGCGGAATGCCGCCTGCTTCAGAGACGACGTTAACAGCGTTTCACCCCAATTACCATCATCAAAATATTGCAAGCGGAAGGCTCTTATACTGAAGACGTGAATGTTGACAAAGAATACTACAATTCTGACGACGAAAGCTAAAGGTTGGGTCATTCAGACACCCACTGGACATCCGAGGGGTCTATGTAGAGGAGAAGAGAGGACTGGCCGTACTGAGTGAGTTAATAACACTCTTCTTCTCCTCCGTCTCCCC
>NC_134907.1:12100137-12105137 GCF_041734735.1 Babylonia areolata
TCCTCTTTCGCTTCGTCAAGTCTCCACATTCAGCTCTTTCAAGTCTGGCCTTAAAAAACCCACCTCTTCCCAAAATAGCCTCCCATGCCTGCCCTTCCTTGTCTTCAGTTTCTACAGTTTTTGAGTTATGCACGCGTGTGAATGACTGGTGCGAAAGCGCTTTGAGTTGTCTCTGCACAAGATTCAGCGCTATATAAATACCATTATTATTATTACTATTATTATTATTATTATTATCCCAAGAGACGACCCAAGCTACAGACAGAACAATGTAGACAGGAACCAGTCATGACCACTGCTGAAGCGGTTCCTGGCTCAGCCTCCTCTGCCGCCAGTTACAGCCACTTCACAGCCACACCACACCACACCAACACACTCCACCCATCCCGTGACACTCCCAACAATTATCCTGTCCAAGCGATCACTCAGGTGCTACAACCGCAGCAAAGTCTGATCACTGCTCAATAGAAAATGCGTGCGCGTGCGCGCGTGTGTGTGTGCGTGTGTGCTTTCGTACGTACATGTATGTGTGTGTGTGTGTGTGTGTGTGTGTGTGTGTGTGTGTGTGTGTGCGTGTGTGTTCCCACCTCTCCCTCCTAACCGCCCCGCCCCGCCCCCCTTCCCCCATTAACTCCAGTGATCGGGTTAATTAATAAGCTTGGATACGGACGTGTGCAGTGTCGCTGATTTTTCACTTCTACTTGAAAGTGTCTTGACTCAAAAATACGTGTTTGTGACTATTCCGACCACCAGCTTTAGTGATCGGGTTAAGTTTTGGATACGCACGAATGCTCTGTTGACAATATTTTCTCTCTTCTTCTTGAGTGTGTGCCTTGATCCAAGCTGACGTGTTTGCGTCTGTTCCGACACCCACCACATAACTGTTGGAGACAGAACCCACTAACTGCTGTTAAATTTCTTCTTGTTTTATTTTATCTTTATATTTTATCGCGCGCGCGCGCGCGCGTGCGTGCGTCATGTGTGTGTGTGTGTGTGTGTGTGTGTGTGTGTGTGTGTGTGTGTGTGTGTAGTCACATTTTGGTGTGTGTATGAAACATACATATGATGTATTATGTTAACAAAAGCGTTTTTGTAAAGCACCTAGAGCAGATTTCTGGATAGTGTGCTATATAAGTATCCATTATTATTATTATTATTATTATTATCTTATATTATTTTATTTTGATTTTTACTGCATTCTTTATGTCTGTGTTTAGACTGGTGTGCTACAAGAAGAAAATAAATTGTACGGAACACTTTTAACACTCAGTTTCAGTTTCAGTAGCTCAAGGAGGCGTCACTGCGTTCGGACAAATCCATATACGCTACACCACATCTGCCAAGCAGATGCCTGACCAGCAGCGTAACCCAACGCGCTTTGTCAGGTCTTGAGGAAAAAACAAACTAAAAACAAAGAAACACCCAATGAACCAGTTGTCATGTGGTCCCAACATTATTTTACACCGGTCAGTCACTTTCAATGCTAAACGATCTAACTGTTGTGAACTGATGTGTACACGTACAAACATACTATAAAACTGGTCAGACTGGCTTCGGTGAGACATCTGAACTGAAACATACTGTGCTCATCTTCTCGCTTCTTGGTATTGAACGATTGTGTTTACTTTCACATCGTCTCGCTTCTCGGATTGAACGATCGTGTCTACTTTCACATCGTCTCGCTTCTCGGATTGAACGATCGTGTTTACTTTCATATCTATCGTCTCGCTTCTCGGATTGAACGATCGTGTTTACTTTCACATCGTCTCGCTTCTCGGATTGAACGATCGTGTTTACTTTCATATCTATCGTCTCGCTTCTCGGATTGAACGATCGTGTTTACTTTCACATCGTCTCGCTTCTCGGATTGAACGATCGTGCTTACTTTCACATCGTCTTGCTTCTCGGATTGAACGATCGTGTTTACTTTCACATCGTCTCGCTTCTCGGATTGAACGATCGTGTTTACTTTCACATCGTCTCGCTTCTCGGATTGAACGATCGTGTTTACTTTCACATCGTCTCGCTTCTCGGATTGAACGATCGTGTTTACTTTCACATCGTCTCGTTTACTTTCACATCGTCTCGCTTCTCGGATTGAACGATCGTGTTTACTTTCACATCGTCTCGCTTCTCGGATTGAACGATCGTGTTTACTTTCACATCGTCTCGCTTCTCGGATTGAACGATCGTGCTTACTTTCACATCGTCTTGCTTCTCGGATTGAACGATCGTGTTTACTTTCACATCGTCTCGCTTCTCGGATTGAACGATCGTGTTTACTTTCACATCGTCTCGCTTCTCGGAATAAACGATCGTGTTTACTTTCACATCGTCTCGTTTACTTTCACATCATCTCGCTTCTCGGATTGAACGATCGTGTTTACTTTCACATCGTCTCGCTTCTCGGATTGAACGATCGTGTTTACTTTCACATCGTCTCGCTTCTCGGATAGAACGATCGTGTTTACTTTCACATCGTCTCGCTTCTCGGATTGAACGATCGTGTTTACTTTCACATCGTCTCGCTTCTCGGATTGAACGATCGTGTTTACTTTCACATCGTCTCGCTTCTCGGATAGAACGATCGTGTTTACTTTCACATCGTCTCGCTTCTCGGATTGAACGATCGTGTTTACTTTCACATCGTCTTGCTTCTCGGATTGAACGATCGTGTTTACTTTCACATCGTCTCGCTTCTCGGATTGAACGATTGTGTTTACTTTCACATCGTCTCGCTTCTCGGATTTAACGATCGTGCTTACTTTCACATCGTCTTGCTTCTCGGATTGAACGATTGTGTTTACTTTCACATCCTCTCGCTTCTCGGATTGAACGATCGTGTTTACTTTCACATCGTCTCACTTCTCGGAATAAACGATCGTGTTTACTTTCACATCGCCTCGCTTCGCAGAATAAACGATCGTGTTTACTTTCACATCGTCTTGCTTCTCGGATTCAACGATCGTGTTTACTTTCACATCGTCTCGCTTCTCGGATTGAACGATCATGTTTACTTTCACATCGTCTCGCTTCTCGGATTGAACGATCATGTTTACTTTCACATCGTCTCGCTTCTCAAATTGAACGATCGTAATTACTTTCACATCGTCTCGCTTCTCGGATTGAACGATCGTGTTTACTTTCACATCGTCTCGCTTCTCGGACTGAACGATTGTGTTTACTTTCACATCGTCTTGCTTCTCGGATTGAACGATCATGTTTACTTTCACATCGTCTTGCTTCTCGGATTGAACGATCGTGTTTACTTTCACATCGTCTCGCTTCTCAGATTGAACGATCGTGTTTAGTTTCACATCGTCTTGCTTCTCGGATTGAACGATTGTGTTTACTTTCACATCGTCTCGCTTCTCGGATTGAACGATTGTGTTTACTTTCACATCGTCTCGCTTCTTGGTATTGAACGATCGTGTTTACTTTCAAATCGTCTCGTTTACTTTCACATCGTCTCGCTTCTCGGATTGAACGATTGTGTTTACTTTCACATCGTATCGCTTCTCGGATTGAACGATCGTGTTTACTTTCACATCGTCTCGCTTCTCGGATTGAACGATCGTGTTTACTTTCATATCGTCTCGCTTTTGGATTGAACGATTGTGTTTACTTTCACATCGTCTCGCTTCTCGGATTGAACGATCGTGTTTACTTTCACATCGTCTCGCTTCTCGGATTGAACGATCGTGTTTACTTTCGTATCGTCTCGTTTACTTTCACATCGTCTCGCTTCTCGGATTGAACGATCAAGTTTACTTTCACATCGTCTCGCTTCTCGGATTGAACGATCATGTTTACTTTCACATTGTCTCGCTTCTCCGATTGAACGATCGTGTTTACTTTCACATCGTCTCGCTTCTTGGATTGAACGATTGTGTTTACTTTCACATCGTCTCGCTTCTTGGATTGAACGATTGTGTTTACTTTCACATCGTCTCGCTTCTTGGATTGAACGATTGTGTTTACTTTCACATCGTCTCGCTTCTTGGTATTGAACGATCGTGTTTACTTTCGTATCGTCTCGTTTACTTTCACATCGTCTCGCTTCTCGGATTGAACGATCGTGTTTACTTTCACATCGTCTCGCTTCTCGGATTGAACGATCATGTTTACTTTCACATCGTCTCGCTTCTCGGATTGAACGATCGTGTTTACTTTCACATCGTCTTGCTTCTCGGATTGAACGATCGTGTTTACTTTCACATCGTCTCGCTTCTCGGATAGAACAATCGTGTTTACTTTCACATCGTCTTGCTTCTCGGATTGAACGATCGTGTTTACTTTCACATCGTCTCGCTTCTCGGATTGAACGATCGTGTTTACTTTCACATCGTCTCGCTTCTCGGATTGAACGATCGTGCTTACTTTCACATCATCTCGCTTTTGGATTGAACTATTGCGTTATTACATTTTCTCACTCCTCGATTGAACTATTTCGTTTGATATAACATTGACTGAAGGGAGGCAAAGGGGGGGGAGGGGGGGGGGGCATAAATAGCAAATACACGATAGATACAAACATACGCAAAAAAGTCATGAAAAAAAATCCACCTGCTAGCAGCAGCACCACCACCACCACCACCAACAACAACTACAACAACAACAACCACAAGAGGACCGACAAGAACGACGACAACGACAATAAGAACAGCAGCAGCACCAACAAGAACAACAACGACGACGAGAACAGGAACAACAAGAACATGAAGAAGAAGAAGAACAAGAACAAGAACAACAACAACAACAACAACAATATAATATAATATAATATAATAATAACGAGAGCATCGACAAGAACAACAACCACAAGAACAAGAACAACAAGAACACTAAGAAGAAGAAGAAGAAGAAGAGCATCGACAAGAACAACGATAACAACAACAACAACAACAACAAAAACCACGTCAAGAACAACAACAACAATAATAACAAGAGAATCGACAAGAACAACAACGACAACAACAACAACAATAAAACGACACGAA
>NC_134907.1:12112637-12117637 GCF_041734735.1 Babylonia areolata
AGCCAGAATGAGAGAGAGGGAGAGACAGAGAGAGGGGTGGGGAGAGGGAGGAGAGAGGGGGAGAGACGGAGAGAGAGAGGGAGAGAGAGAGAGGAGGGAGGGAGAGACAGAGACTGAGGGAGAGAGGGAGGAGAGAGGGGGAGAGACGGAGAGAGAGAGAGGGAGAGACAGAGACTGAGAGAGAGGGGGAGAGAGAGGGAGAGAGAGAGAGGAGGGAGGGAGAAAGAGACAAAGGAGAGAGAGAGAGAGGGAGAGAGAAGGAAGAGAGACAGACAGACAGAGAGAAACAGTCAGCGAGACAGAAAAGAAGAGACAGACAGACCGACGGACAGAGAGGGCGACGCAAAAGTATGCTGGGGTGACGTAAATCAATGTATGACGTGATGTCAATCGAATGCCAGCTGCTGCACTTCCAATACTGGGGAACAGCTGTCCCCATTGTTGCACAAGGCTGAAGGTGTAGAAAAAAGAGGCGGGAATTGTGGAACACTTGGAGCGTGCGTGCGTGCGTGTGAGTGCTCAAGTGTGTGTGTGTGTGTGTGTGTGTGTGTGTGTGTGTTCAAGTGTGTGTGTGTGTATGTGAGAGAGAGAGAGAGAGAGAGTGTGTTGAAGTGTGTGCTCACGTAGATAGGTGTGTGTGTGTGTGTGTGTGTCTGTGTGTGTCTGTGTGTGTCTGTGTGAGAGTATGTGTGTGCTCAGAAGTGTGTGTGTGTGTGTGTGTGTGCGCGCGCGCGCGCGCGCTCGCGCCCGTGTGTGTAATGTATAACTGAATCTCCGTGTACGTGTCCGTGTCCGTGTATACAAGCATGTATATGCGAATGTATATCAATATGAACAAATATGTGCGTGTATTGATGGGTATCTGTGTCTATGTAAGCGAATCACAATCGGAACAACCGATGTTTTGTCACACACACACACACACACACACAAATCAGTAAATATTCTCAGACACATCAACAATAGACACAAAAAACGACATATTTTTATACAGAAAGAAAGCGTGTAGTAACAGTTGAAACCTGTATGTCTTGCCAAAATGGCGGGGTAAATGAATAAAACGGTCAGACTCATGAAAAGTTACATGTCTGTGATCATGAGTGTGTGTGTGTGTGTGTGTGTGTGTGTGTGTGTGTGTGTGTGTGTGTGTGTGTAATTGAAAACCTGATATAATGACACGGGAAACGAATGACGAGCGCCCAAATGGCAGCTGGCTTTACCCAGGTAGGCAGCCTGTTGTGCAAACGATTCTGTGTTTGTAAAGCTCTTAGAGCTTGGTCTCCGACCGAGGATTGGCGCAATGTAAGAACTTATATCATCATCATCGTCATCTTGACATGGGAGTGTTGAGTTGTGTGTGTGTGTGTGTGTGTGTGTGTGTGTGTGTGTGTGTGTCTGGGCATAAACAGGAATGAGTAGTGGGAACGGGAGAGGGGAAGAGAAGAAGGGGGTAGATGTGGGTGGATGATGAGGGGTGTGTGTGTGTGTGTCTGTGTGTGTCTGTGTGTACATGTGTGTATCGCTATTTTTCTCTTTGTGTGTGTGTGTGTGTGTGTGTGTGTGTGCGTGCGTGCGTGCGTGTGTGTGAGAGAGAGAGTGTGTGTGTCGCGAATGGAAATTTCCAGCTCTTCGCCTTTTGGACAGTTCCTTCTTCGTCTTGATGCATATTTTACGGATGCGTCAATCCACCCCCACCCACACGCCCCCATACCTCTGGCATTTCTAAAACATCAGGAGTGAACCCAACTCAAACTCTCCCTCCTTTATCACACACGACAGCACCTAAATTGGAGATGAACAACGCAACATTTGACATTAATTACATAGATTTAAAGAAATCTGAAAGCACTGCTCTTTTTCTTGTTTTCTTTTTTGTGTGTGTGTGTGTTAAATCTCACATTCAGGTATACACAGATGGTTCAGTACTTGATAACAACCAGGCAAGGAGCAACACTTATAAATCCATCATTAAAAGTAGAGAGGTACTCTCATTCTGATAAAGATTGTTCTACACTGACATAAGAACGTAAGGCCATATTACTGGGTCTAAATCATTTAATCAATCTTCCGATTGCCGAGTGGTTAAAGCGGCATTGGACTTTCAATCTGAGGGTCCCGGGATCCAATCTCAGTAACGGCGCCTGGTGCGTAAAGGGTGGAGATTTTTCCGATCTCCCAGGCCAACATTGTGTCTGAACCACCTTCGTATGTATACGCACGCAAAAGATCAAATACGCACGTTAAAGATCCTGTAATCCATGTCAGCGTTCGGTGGGTTATGGAAACAAGAACATACCCAGAATGCACACCTCCGAAAACGGAGTATGGCTGCCTACATGGCGGGGAAAATAAACAAAAACGTTCATACACGTAAAATGTTACATGCCTGTAAGAGTGTGCATGTGTGCGTGCCTGAAATCTGATTAAATGGCACAGGAAACGATTGATGAGCGTCCAATGGCAGCTGTCAGGCTCTACCCAGGTAGGCAGCCTGTTGTACAAATTACTCGTTATTTGTACAGCTTGGTCTCTGACCGATCATGGGCGCCATGTAAGTATCATTATCATCGTCATCCTCATTACTATATTTCAAGTGCAATTTTGTGTTTATTCTAAATGATATTACCAGCATTAAAATCATTTAATTTGAAGGCAAGGGAAGAACTTGTTGCCGAAATTCGCCATGTCATTCGTTTCATTTTACCATTCCTGGTAAAAAGATTAATTAATGTCGGATCCCTTCCAACGAATGGGTTGTGGGAAATGAGCGGGTGGATCGTTGTGCGAAAAAAAAGGCGTAATGAATTTATCACAATGCTATAGAGATTCGCACTCTATTTTCATTACAAGGAAGTCGTTTTCTTATTGCGAAAACCGGCTGGAACCATCTCAGTAACCAAACTGGGGTTTGACCCTGTTACAGTAAAAGCCAACTATTCCTCGCGCAAAACTGATTGTATGTTTTCTTCTAAAGCAGATGGATATTACAACAGAAGGCTAACTATTCTAATACACAGACCACGGGTGGACGCCGCAAAATGTTTAGTCTTGAATGACAATTGTGGATAGACTTTAAAACAAAAGAGCAAAGAATGAACGCACACGCACCAACACAACCTACTCCAATTCTTCTTCGGTTTTGTTTTGTTTTTGTTTTTGTTTTTTTGTTTTTTGTTGTTGTTGTTTTTTGGTTTTTTTCCAAATCAAACACCCATGACTTATTCCTCAAATCGAATACATGTCTGACCCGTGCGATCACACACACACACACAAAGTCTGATTTAAAGTTTTCCAATAAGTTACAAGTTGGAATTAGTTTTTACGTCATATTAGCGCGAGAAAAAATCCCCCGTCATAATTTGGTCACAGCTTGCATCAAGCCTTCACGATGAAAACACGTCACTCTGAAAAAAAAAAAAAAAAAAAAAAGGACGTGAGCGTGGAAATCATTCGTCACAATGACGTTTCTGTCGAAGATGACACAATCACATCGCGTTGTGTTCTGATTTTGGCCGCATTGCGGCGACATTGCTCTGCGTGTTTAAAAGTTGCATTCGCCCATGCGTGGATGTACTGACATACACGCGTACGCAACAGCGCGAGCGCACACACAAGGACAAATTTCTTTCTTTCTTTCTTTCTTTCTTTTTTTTTATTTTAAATTTCCCCTCACTGTCACTGGAAACGAAAAAAATACCTTGATTTGACAACAACGACGACGACTACTACTGCTACTATTACAACACACACACACTCTTTGTCTCTCTCTCTCTGAAATGTTTTGACATTTCAGTGTTCTCTCTCTCTCTCTCTCTCTCTCTCTCTCTCTCTCTCTCTCTCTCTCTGTGTGTGTGTGTGTGTGTGTGTGTGTGTGTGTGTGTGTCTTATGCACAAATAGAAAACTGACGCCTTCAAAACAAAATATACCAGGAATATTGTATGCCTATGTTGACAGAAAATTACAAATTCGCATATTCTTTCTTGTGTCCAGTTGAGAGTTCATTCCTATACTTTCCCAAAACTCAGATACAAAAATATTGAACTCTTCATAGAGTTAACTTACGAATGTTTTTGTCAGTTTATCTAAATGTCCAATTGCTAATCACCTGTAAGTATTCCGACATCTTACTCATAACTGTTTTTACTAGTTAATTTTTTTTATAGTTCTGCTTCCCGTTCGTCAGATAGACGATTTATGGTTAATTAATTAGATTCCTTAACTGTTTCCATCCCCCCAATTTCTTTATCCATTCTAAATTTTTATTTCTTGTCACGTTTGTAATTGCACACAGTTCGAAGACGTTCCAGACACATAAACACATGCACTGCACACAGTTTTTTTTTTCCTCCCGACTAAAATCACGTTAAATTAAAGAGCGACCAACCAACCAAACTCCACACACACACACACACACACACACACACACACACACACATCTAAACCCTAACCATTTTTCACTCTACCTCTCCCTCGCTCTTGCTCTCCCTACCTCCATCACCCCTCTCACTCACTCCCCCCCTGTCTCTATCTCCGCCCCTCTCTCTCTCTCTCTCTCTCTCTCTCTCTCTCCACAGACCTGAATTATGGTCTGTGTCGGAACTGACTGAAGCACGCGTGGCCACGTTTCCATGACAACGGTGGTATTCCGGTTCCAGCGAAAACGATCTGGGGTGGCTGTATTATGGGCCAGAGCTTGATGGTCAGTCGTGTCCGACTACGACTATCAGAGCAGCAGCAGAGGAGGTCACTGCTGTCCCGACTATCTGGGCTAGAATTTGATTATCGTGGAGAGTATCTTGCCCAAGTTCCATCCCCACTCTCTCGGCCAAGAGGGTTTAAGGGCAGTCGGAGTTGAGTGTGTTCCAAAAGGTCAACTAGCCCCCCAAGGCTGCAGCACTAAGATCCAGTGCAACTTTGCCTCCCAGTTTGAGAGTCATAGTCCTTGATAAAAGACTATGCTGTGACTGATTTTCCCCATTGCATTGAAGAAACCATTGAT
>NC_134907.1:12120137-12122637 GCF_041734735.1 Babylonia areolata
CATTTATAAACTCTGCCGAAGAGTTGTCCGAACTAAAGCAGCGCACACCTAGAGAAGCCGGTTACGGTGGTGGGCTGCGCATATATATCGTCAATTTATGACCTACATCTCGCTCTGCGAGCGACGAAAAGTCCACCACGAAAGCGGGCTGCATACCTTCCCTGGTTACCAGGAACTATTCGTTCCATGAGCCTTATCGCGGGAAACAGAACTCTGCAGTCGTCAATAGTAAACCCTCCCAACCTCTCACTACAACCTGTTTGGAATGTCAGAAATGATTTTTTTTTTTAAGTATTTCATCGTCTCTTTAAAAACCCACACATTGGACAATAGGAGAGTGTGGGTGGGTCAATTAAAAAACAAACAAACAAAAAAAAAACAAAAAAACACACACACACAAAAAGACGCCTTGGATGTGCATTTAGGCCACGTGCTCTCAGTCTAAATCTGGCAATGCTTATCCCATGCCTTTTATTTGTTACCACCCTAACATATGTTGTTGTTTTTCTGGCTCGAGTATATTTAAAAAAAAAAAAATTAACAAAACAAAACAACAAAAAAAACATTATTATTCTGGCTTGAGTATATTACTTTTAAAAAATAAGTAAATAAAAAAACTTTTTTTTTTTTTAGAACTTTTTTTAAGGCGTTTGACAATGTGGCCGAGATGGTGGGGATGTAACTCGGGCAAGGTAGTCGGGACAGCAGTTGCCTCCCCTGCTGCTCCGATGGTCATGGTCGGACCCGACCATCAGACAAAACAAAGTGGAGGCCGATCCACTCTATTTTTAGATCAGTGGAGCGAATGGCGTTGACGGGAAGGTGTGATAGCGAAGGCGTGACTGCAGTTGTCAGTAATGAGGTCATTATCGGCGGTGCAAGGGGCTTGTTCATTGAAACTGAAGGTGCTTCTGTATCTCTTATTCCTCTTCAGAGGGAGTGGGAGCGGAAGAAGAAGAAGAAGAAGAAGAAGAAGAAGAAGAAGAAGGAGGAGGAGGAGGAGGAGGAGAAGAAGAAGAAGAAGGAGTAGGAGGAGGAGGAGAAGGAGAAGAAGAAGAAGAAGAAGAAGGAGGAGGAGGAGGAGGAGGAGAAGGAGGACAGGAAGAGAGGACGAAGAAGAAGGAGGAGGAGGAGGGGGAGATTGATTGATTGATTGATTGAATCTTTAATGGGTCTAGAATTAGGCACAGTAAAGGCCTTTTTACAATTCTGCCCATGTAACGACACAAAACATAAAAATAAAGAACGACACAAAACATAAAAATAAAGAAATAAATTGAAATAAAATAAAATAATAAGAACGACGAACAAGAATAGTAACTGGAACAGTCTATTAAAGGTAACAAAGCGATGAAAACTGGAACAGTTGGTACATTACATGTACGTACGTACTCACACACACACACACACACACACACACACACACACACACACACAATTATAAAACAAGCAAACAAAGACATACGTACACATTCACGCTAACACACTCAAACACACACATACACGCACTTACTGTTCACACATACACATACATTCAATTTTTCATTCATCATGGAGGAGGAGGAGGAGGACGAGGAGGAAGAGGAGGACGAGGAGGAGGAGGAGGAGGAGGAGGAGGACGACGACGACGAGGAGGAGGACGACGACGACGACGACGATGATGATGATGATGATGAACAACAACAACAACAACAACAACAACAACAACAACAACCGGATGGTGAAAGATCGACTCAGTACAGCATGCAGAATGTTGCAACGATATGAAACATTGTTCAGTTGAAGTACTGCTTCATTCGACACGAGTGTCCTCTTCCCCCTCCTCAACCCACATCTTGATCACATGACTCCACGCTATGACGCAGCTTGCACTTTAAGCCAATGAAATGCTTCGATTTCTGTCACGTGTTGGGCGAGGTGAATGACGGGAAGTGTCCCTCGGGGAGGAGGAGGGGGGTGGGGTGTATGGGTGAGGGGGAGGGGGGAAGAGATAAAGAGAGAGTGAGCGAGGGAGGCAGAGAGAGACAGAGACAGAGAGGGAGAAACAGAACTTGTCAAACACAATGACGTTCCACCTCCGCTGGGCCTCATTCTTCTCCGCCCCTTACCCCCCCCCCCCCCCCCGCCCCCCACCCTCTTATCTACCCTCCCCCTTCCCCATCACCCACTTAACCCCCTCCCCCCCACACCCCCATCCCCACCCCAACCTGCCCCGCCCCATCACAAACACAGCGACAACCAGTCCCTTTTATCTCTTAGCAGTGCAGACAGCAGAAGCGTTTGGCACACTACGATTTATTTCGTCATAATCAACACCCAATCCAACTCCATCATTCTCTTCTCGACCGTCCCAACGTTTCCTTGACAGTAAATCATGTGTTTTTTGCTCGAGTGTGACTAACGAGGGCGGGAGTGTAAGGGAGAGAGTAAGAGTCGGGTAGGGTGGGGTCGAGGGGGCGGGGGGGGGAGAGAAAGGGTGTATGCTGAGTAAGAAGCAGGC
>NC_134907.1:12127637-12132637 GCF_041734735.1 Babylonia areolata
ATGGTATCAAGGTCCATGTAACTTTTTTTTACTTTTTTTGTTTTTTTGTTTATCCTTTAAAGATTCTTTATCTCTTAACATGACAGGGCAATAATACTTATAATAATAGTAATAACGATGATGATAATAATAATAATAATAATAGTAATAATGATGATGATGATGATATCATACTACTACTACTACTACTACTAACAATAGTAATAATGATATTCATGATGATGATTATCTTCATCATCATGATAATAAATATAACAATAATAATAATAATAATAATGACACTACTACTACCACTATCACTACTAATGATCATGATCATGATACTAGTAGTAGTAGTAGTAGCATTACTACTACTACTACTACTACTACTACTGATGATGATGATGATGATAATAATAAAGAAGGGATTCATTATAATCATTATTATTGTTATCATTACCATTATTATCATTAATGACAACAATAATATAGCGCTTGAAATACTGTGCAGAGACAAAGGTGCCCGTCCTTCACACGCATGTGCAGCGCAGGAAGTCAGTCAGTAACACCACCAGTCTCAGGAGTACCCTCTGGCACCTTAACTCTCTCCATACGAACGGCGAAAGGGACGACGTTAACAGCGTTTCACCCCAATTACCACCATCAAAATATTACAAGCGGAAGGCTCTTATACTGAAGAGGTGAATGTTGACAAAGAATACCACAATTCTGACGACAGAAGCTAAAGGTTGGGTCATTCAGACACCCACTGGACATCCGAGGGGTCTGTGCAGAGGAGAAGAGAGGACTGGCCGTACTGAGTGAGTTAAAGCCCGGACTGGGCTGACCAGTCATCTACGGACCCACCAGTGTAAAGCTGATGCTCATGATCACCTTTGCTTGCGAAGGGAAAAGAACATCTGACAACACGAAAGGCACATCAGGCTTGAAACGTGCCATAAATAAATCACCAAGAGTTGTCCTCCACAATAAGCGCACCCACCCACAACGCAAAAGGGGCGTCTCGTGCTCTGAACACAACACAATACCGCAAAAAGTTCGACCATAACCCTAAGGGGCAACGTTATGATCTGAACGCAACTTTACCATCTCTTTGTCCTCTTCGCTAAGCTCGCCTACAACGAACGCTAAGGGGCACTTCTATGCTCTCAGTTTCGGATTCGGGCGACAATTCAGCGCTCAAAAGTCTGTCTCCATAAACAGATAATTATGAACAATGACCAGTATTGTTCAGAAGAGGTATCCGAGGTAAGTTGTGAAAGTCTGGGGGCATTATTGTTATTTATGGACATGTTTTACTCTATGGTACGAGTAATATATCGATCTGTCTTTCGCAACAATGTGCTACATGACAAAGTTGGGCAATTCGACCTTAAGGACAAAATAGCTGGTTTATATGTAAAATTCTTGTTTAGATCATTAATGAAATCGATCAATCGATCTCTTTCTCTGTCTTCATCTCTGTCTCTGTCTCTGTCTCTTTCTCTCTCTCAGAGAGGTCTCATAAACAACACACACACCGCAACACACACACCACAACGCACACAACACATCATGTACCACAATACACAACACACCACTACACCACACCACACCACAACATAACACAGCACAAAACAACACAGCACATCACGCAACACCACAACACGACACAACACAAGCCACCTCAAAACACAAAACACCACACCACAACACACCACCCCACAACACACCACACCACACCATCCTATCCAACACCACACCATACAACCCTACCCCACACCACATCACACCATTCCACACCACACCACACCATACCACACCACCCTACCCAACATCACACCACATCACACCAGACCACATCACATCACGCCACGCCCCACCACACCAAACCAAACCGCACCACATCACACCAAACCACACCATGCTACATCACACCAAACCATACCACACAACACAATCACCACACCACCCCACACCACATCACACCAAACCAAACCACACCGCATCACACCAAACCATACCACATCACACCAGACCATACCACACAACACAATCACCACACTACACAACCCCACACCACATCACATTAAACCAAACCCCACCACACTACCCAATATCTCACCACACACCACATCACACCACACCACACATCACACCACACCAGACCATACAACACATCACACCACACCAGACCACACTACAACAACATCATCATCATCATCATCATCATCATAAAACTGCCCATGCTTGACTTGACCCCCCCGCCCCCCACCCCCGCACCCCTCCCCCCCCCCCCTTCACCTCCTTCACTCATCAGTGGCTGTAGATTATTACTGAACCAAGATCAGTCATTCACAGCCTTTAATTTGGCTTTTGGTCCAGTGGTTTCGATCGGCAAATCGATTTCGTTAGTGTTGCTCTCGGGGCATTGCTTGTGGTCACCCGTGTGAATACCACCACCGATTCTGGCCTTTAATAAATCATGTTGTTGTTTTGTTGTTGTTTTTTTCGTTGTCTCTCTGTGTGTGTGTGTGTGTGTGTGTGTGTGTGTGTGTGTGTGTGTGTGTGTGTGTGTCTGTCTGTCTCTCTCTCTCTCTCTCTCTCTCTCCCCTCTTTCTTGCCCCCCCCCCCCCCCCCCCCCCTCTCTCTCTCTCTCTTCCCTACGTCTGTCTCTCTCCCTTAGTCTCCCCCATCTCCCACTCTCCACAACTGTGCCTCCCTGCCCCCCCCCCCCTCTCCCTCTCTCTCTCTCTCTCTCTCTATATATATATATATATATCCCTCTCCCGGTCTTTCTGTCATTTTAGACACTAGCTATTTCTCTCTTCCGACAAACACTAAAACCACCACACACAAAAAAACAAAAGCGCAGCAACAAGAAAACAGAACAGCAACATCATAAACAACAAAAGAACAACAACAGCAGCATCAGCAGAAACAACAACAACAAAACAGTACTAACACTAACAACAATATTATCAACAACAACAATAAAATTGACAACAAAACAAAACAAAACAACGACAATAGAATTCACAAAATAACAACAACCACAAAATGGAATGGAAAAACAACAACAACAATCAAACTGACAACAAAAACAACAATAACAAAAACAAAATTGACAACAACAAAAAACAACAAAAACAATTGGATTTAAAATAAATAAATTTGACAACAACAACTTTAAAATTAACAACAACAACAACAACAACAAAATAACAATAAAATTCACAAACAACAACAAAATTGACAACAATAACAAAATGGACCAAAAAAAAACAACAATAAGATTGACAACAACAACAAAACAAAAACAATAAAATAGACAATAACAACAACAACAATAGATTTGACAACAACACCAAAACAAACCAACAACAATAAAATCCACAAAATAACAAATCAACAACAATATAATTGATAACAACAAAACCGCAAAAATAAAATTGACGACAACAACAACAATAATAATAATAAAACTGACAACGACAACAAAACAAAACAACAACATTCACAAATCAACAAAACAAAACAATAACACTGATAACAACAACAACAGCAATAAAACTAACAACAGCAACAACAAAACGACAACAATATAATTGACAACAAGAACAACAACGACAATAAAATTGACAAAACAACAAAATTGACAACAACAACAACAACAAAATGGACCACCATCACCACCACCACCACCACAACAACAATATAACTGACAAAACAACAACAAAAATTGACAACAACAACAAACAACAACAACAACAAAATGGACCACCACCACCACCACCACCACAACAACAACAACAACGACACCACCACCACCACCACCAAAAACAAAAACGTATTTCTGGTCGAACGAGCTTTGTCACAGCACTCCAGAAACTATCGCAGCAGAGTTCATGACGTGATGATGGCAACAACAGCAGTTGTCCGATGGCCAATACCATCGCGAAACTTTTTATTTTATTTTATTTTTTAATTAACTGCCGAAATGCTCCTGCTTCACACGTTGGTTCGATGCAGCAAGGTCACAATAAGAAGTGTTGTGTGTTGTGTGTGTGTGTGTGTGTGTGTGTGTGTGTGTGTGTGTGTGTTGGGAGGTGTGTGTATGTACGGAGGGGGAGAGGAGGGGTGTGTGCGTATGTGTGTGTGGGGGAGAGGGCGGTGCGTGTGTGGGGGTGGGGTGGGGGGAGTGTGGGGGGTGTATGTCTGTGTGTGTGTGTGTGTGTGTGTGTGTGCGCGCGCGCGGGTGTATGTGTGTGTGTGTCGGGGGCTGGGGGGCTCGGGGCGAGGTGTGGTGTGTGTGTGTGTGTAGCGGGGTGCGTGTGGAGGGGTAGGGGGGGGGGGGCAGGGGGGAGAAGAGGTGTGTGTGCATGTGTGTGTGTGGGGAGAGGGGGTACGTGTGAGTGGGTGGGTGGGTGGGGGCGTTCGTGTGTGTGGAGGAGCCGGAGGGGGCGTGTGGGGGGGAAGGGAGGGTGAGTGGGGCGTGTGTGTGTGTGTGTGTGTGTGTGTGTGTGTGTGTGTGTGTGTGTGTGTGTATGAAGTCAGGTCAAGATTTTATTTCATGATGGTAAATTGAATAACCAACAATTGCTTTTTTACATCAAGCCATCAACGAAAATAATAATAGAAATAAATAAATAAATAAAAATTAAAAAGAAGGAAAAAACAGAAAAAATAGAAGAAAAAATAGGAGAAATAGAGAGAGAGAGAGAGAGAGAGAGAGAGAGAGAGAGACACAATTACACCATGCCCATCCCATCCACATGTCCATGTTCCCCCATATAGTGCAAAATCCTTGCCAACACAAGCATATACAAAACATTTCACAATTAATAGGAATATTAGACTAACAGATCAAAATTTGTATTACTGTTAATTATTTTCAATGAGGTGATTCTTCAGATTTTTCTTAAACACGTTTTTATTTACGATACTTTTCAGAGTGAGTGGGAGATTGTTCCATAACTTTCCACCAGAATACAGAAAGCTGGATTTGTAAAGGTTGTTTC
>NC_134907.1:12160137-12162637 GCF_041734735.1 Babylonia areolata
GTCATTTCTCTTAATGAGATAATAAAGTTATTCTTATTCTTAATCTGATATCACAGACTGATACATAAGTTTACAGCTGGGCCATCAGGAAAGTGATAGGTGTGTGATCAGTGGTTTTTCCGTCCCGTGTACACCGATAAGACGGAAAGCTGGTCTAAGGGACGTAACTCTTCAACGATACTTCCGTCTGAAGAGAGCCGAGTTGTTTCTCGCTGACAGCAACTGACTCTGAGTGTGTGTGTGTGTGTGTGTGTGTGTGTGTGTGTTGCTGTGTCAGGCTGATGGCAACTGGCTGTAAGTGACTGGCTGGGCTTAGAAAGAGTGAAGGTATTCTAAGTCTTTCACCACGCCACGCCCTCAGATTCAAAGTCCAACGCTTTAATAACTAACCACTGGGCTATTGCGCCCGTCAGTGCCAGTCAGAGGTGACTGACTCCGATGGAAATGGACACGGTTTATATCAATTTAAGACTTAACCAACAAAAAAAAAAAAAAAAAAAAAAAAGGTATTTCATTATCATTATCATCAACAAAATAGTAAAGAGTGGTAACTCTCTCCATTCACAAGGTACAAAACTTCAAGTCGGTGCTGCTTACGCCGCTACCAATTCAGCCATCATTATCATTCTTTTTTTTTTCTTTTCTTAAAAAAAAAAGATATATATATATATATATAAAGATTTCCCATTGGGTTTGGTTACATGCAGAGTGTCACGGAGCTGATAGGTACATTTTTGCACCTGTTCGCATTTGTTGTTGATTCTCTCCCTTGTCTCTGTCTGTCTCTCTCTGCCTACGTCTGTCTGTCTATCTGATTTTTTTCTCTGTTCTCTGTCTCTGTCTCTCTCTCTCTCTCTCTCTCTCTGTGTCTCTGTCTGTCTGCCTACGTCTGTCTGTTTGTTTTTCTCTCTGTCTGTCTCTATGTCTCTGTCTGTCTGTCTGTTTTCTCTCTGTCTGTCTCTATGTGTCTGTCTGTCTGTCTGTTTTTGTCTGTCTGTCTGTCTGTCTGTCTGTCTGTCTGTCTCTCTATGTCTCTGACTGTCTGTCTGAATTTTTTTTCTCTCTGTCTGTTTATCTCTCTCTATGTCTCTGACTGTCTGTCTGTCTGTTTTTCTCTCCGTCTGTCTCTATGTCTCTGTCTCTGTTTCTCTGTCTCTGTCTCTCTCTATGTCTCTGTCTACCTGTCTGTCTGTCTCTGTCTGTCTGTCTGCCTCTCTCTCTCTCTTTCTCTTTCTGTCTCTGAAACGCACCACCAGCTCACCCTTCAACCCCCCCCAAACACACACCAACCTCCCCCCTCTTCCCCCCCCTCCTCCCCCCCCCCCCCCCCAAAAAAAAAGACAAAAAAAAGACGAATATTCCAACTAAGGTAACTAAGCAAAAAACTGAAACACGTCAAAAAACAAAAAGGAATTCACAAACAATGATATTTTTTTTTAAAAGAAGAAAGATATCATAATAATAATAATAATAATAATAATAATAATAAAAAGATTAAAAAAAATTAAAAGAAAAAAAGAAAAGAAATGTCATGATGAGCAAATGAACAGATTAACCAATAGACATCTGACCTTCACCCGGGATCTGACCCAGAAGCGCAGTGGCCTTGACCTCAAGGTCAAGGGCATCGTGGTACAGATTTTGAACATACTCCCCTGGACACATTGCATCAATCAATCAATCAATCAATCAACCAACCAGTCCGCCAGTCAGTGACGCGTTTTGTATGACAAAGGAACTTGCAGAAAGATAGGTAGATAAAATAGGAAGACAGATAGATAGATAGATGGGCTTGTAGATAGATAGATAAGTAGGCAGGTAGGTAGGTAGGTAGGTAAGAAGAAAGTAGGTAGGTAGGTAGATAGATAGATATATAGATAGATAGGTAGGTATGTAGGTAGATAGGTAGGAAGGTAGTAGATAGATAGGTAGGTAGATAGGTAGGTAGGTAGGTAGGTAGGTAGTAGATAGATAGGTAGGTAGATAGGTAGTAGATAGATAGGTAGGTAGATAGGTAGGTAGGTAGGTAGATAGGTAGGTAGGTAGGTAGATAGGTAGGTAGTAGGTAGATAGGTAGGTAGGTAGGTAGTAGATAGATAGGTAGGTAGATAGGTAGGTAGGTAGTAGATAGATAGGTAGGTAGATAGGTAGGTAGGCAGGTAGTAGATAGATAGGTAGGTAGATAGGTAGGTAGGTAGGTAGTAGATAGATAGGTAGGTAGATAGGTAGGTAGGCAGGTAGTAGATAGATAGATAGATAGGTAGGTAGGTAGGTAGATAGGTAGGCAGGTAGTAGATAGATAGATAGATAGGTAGATAGGTAGGTAGGTAGGTAGAAAGGTAGGCAGGTAGTAGATAGATAGGTAGATAGGTAGGTAGGTAGGCAGGTAGTAGATAGATAGATAGATAGGTAGGTAGGTAGGTAGGTAGATAGGTAGGCAGGTAGTAGATAGATACATACATAGATAGGCAGGTAGGCAGGTAGTAGATAGATAGATAGG
>NC_134907.1:12175232-12190232 GCF_041734735.1 Babylonia areolata
CGTGCACTGTGGCGATGGATTCGCCCCCCCCCCCCTCCCCACCCCCCACTCCCCACCCACCCCCGCCCCCCCGGGAAGAGCAGCATCACTGGTACAGCTGTTTTTGTTCAGTTTTCAGGAAGGTAGGGTAGGGTAGGGTAGAGTAGAGTAGGGTAGAGTAGAGTAGGGTAGGGTTAGAGTAGAGTAGGGTAGGGTTGGGTGTAGTAAGGTAGGGTAGGGTAGAGTAGGGTAGGGTAGAGAAGGGTAGGGTAGGGTAGAGTAGAGTAGGGTAGAGTAGAGTAGGGTAGGGTAGGGTAGAGTAGAGTAGGGTAGGGTAGGGTAGAGTAGAGTAGGGTAGGGTATAGGGTAGAGTAGGGTAGGGTAGGGTAGAGTAGAGTAGGGTAGGGTATAGGGTAGGGTAAGGTAGGGTAGAGTGGAGTAGGGTAGAGTAGGGTAGGGTAGAGTAGGGTATGGTGGGGTAGGGTAGAGTAGGGTAGGGTAGAGTAGGGTAGGGTAGAGTAGGGTATGGTGGGGTAGGGTAGAGTAGGGTAGAGTAGAGTAGGGTATGGTGGGGTAGGGTAGAGTAGGGTAGGGTAGAGTAGGGTAGGGTAGGGTAGGGTAGAGTAGGGTAGGGTAGGGTTGAGTAGGGTACAGTAGGGTAGGGTACAGTAGGGTAGAGTAGGGAAGGGTAGGGTTGGATACAGTAGGGTAGGCTAGGGTACAGTAGGGTAGGGTACGGTAGGGTAGAGTAGAGTAGGGTAGGGTAGAGTAGGGTAGAGTAGAGTAGGGTAGAGTAGGGAAGGGTAGGGTAGGGTAGGGTAGAGAGGATCTATAGCCGACTAGTTAAAGCGATGGACTTTCAATCTGAGGGTCCCGGGTTCTTCTTCTTCTTCTTCTTCTTCTTCTTCTTCTTCTTCGTTCGTGGGCTGCAACTCCCACGTTCACTCGAATGAACACGAGTAGGCTTTTACGTGTATGACCGTTTTTAAACCCCGGCCATGTAGGCAGCCATACTCCATTTTCGAGGGTGTGCATGCTGGGTATGTTCTTGTTTCTTATAACCCACCGCCCGCTGACATGGGTAACAGGATCTTTAACGTTGCGTATTTTGATCTTCTGATTGCCGTATACACACGAAGGGGGTTCAGGCACTTAAGAAGGCCTTCATGGAAGGAAGGAATTTTTGTTTAATGTCCCGTCACACATATCGGTGATTGAAGACATTTTGTAAAAGTATTTATGAATACATCTGAGTATTATCTGTTAGAAGGGGTGGGAGATGTGGATGAATGGAGGGTTTGGGGAAACTGGGCAAATGAGGGTAAAAATGTGGGTGAAATTTGAAAGAAAAACAAAACAAACAAAAAAACAAAAAAAACCCCTCTAAATACAGTTACAGGAAATTACTTAAAGGACTTCGTAAAAGAGAAGTCGTTAAACTGACAAGCGAAACAACTGATAATGAATGCAAAAAGTCAAAAACATCAACGTTCTCAGTCACTTGTGAAGACACACTTTCGTGTACAAAAGGCTTCATCAAGCTACAGTGAAAATTATATGCTCAATTGTCAGGTTATTAAAGCATATACACTTGACATTAGAACAATACTTGGTCCGTAATGAATTTGATAATAGTCTGAGAGCTAAGCTCAGAATTGGTCTGCGAATCGGACCAAAGTCTGAGAGAGTCAACTGACGAGGTTTTAGACTTGAATTCAAGCACCTATAAAAGTCTCTTTCTAGTATATTGCTTATTTCCTTGTATGACAATGGGCAATATACTTTTATACTATCTATATGATTTTTTGCTCCCCTTTTTGCTGCCCTATCTGCTTGGTCGTTATAACGGAATCCAGTGTGGGATGGTATCCAACAAAAATCAACATTTGTACCCTTCACAAATAGGGAGTGCAATAAATACCTAATTTCAAAAAATAAATCTTCTCTTTGATTATTCTCAAAAAGGAGCAAACCTTTTAAGACAGATTGAGAATCAACACAAAATAGGATATTACTTATTATGATTGGTATATCAACAAGATGATTTAAAGCCATAACGATGGCCACCAATTCAGCTGTAAAAATTGAATGTCCCTTACCTAAATAATATGATTTTTCTGTTTTTAGGTCAGGAATGACAAAAGCAGATCCTGCACTGCTATCATCCAGGACCGAGCCATCAGTGTAAACGTTTAAATGATAATCAAAATTTTCTTCTAATTCAATTCTGACAGATGCTGCTATTGTATGTGGAGATTCTCCTTTTGTTGTGTCAGAAGCACATATGTTGACGTTTGCTTTTGTTAACTCCCAGGGAGGGACAGGTGGCACCAGAACACGAGGTGCCATATCATGCAAATCAATGTCTGAAGAATTTAAAATATCTGACACATATGTGCGAATGGTTTGTAGATTTGAATTATTTTGTGCATTTTTTGGAAAATCAATATCAGACCTAATATTTAATTCCTCAAAATCATCCACTGCTGTACATCTCACAATATATTTAGCAGAACTTAATTTTCTGATTTCATCTAGTGGTAGAATACCCGCAAGCTTATAGGCTTCTGAGGTCTTAGTATGCACAGGTACCCCTAAAGCCAGTTTCACAGCTTTACTGTCAATTATTCGCAGCTTCTTTAGGAACGTCGGCGGGGCAGAAAAGAAAATTTCTTGACCGTAGGTCAATCTTGATCTTACGAGAGATGTCGCTAAATGTAAAAGAAGGCCTTCATATACGCTGTCCGAACGCAGTGACGCCTCCTTGAGCTACTGAGACTGAAACTGAAACTGAAACTGCATATACGTTGACCTGGGAGATCTGGAAAAAATCTTCACCCCTTTACCCACCAGGCGCCGTTACCGAGATTCGAACCCAGGACCCTCAGATTGAAAGTCCAATGCTTTAACCATTCGGCTATTGCGTCCGTCTTGAGGAGGATATCTCTTTATGTTTTGTTCATGTATTTGTTTTGCTTCCTTTTATGGTTGTTTTTTGTTTGTTTGTTTTGTTTTTTTGTTTTGTGTGTGTGTGTGTGTGTGTGTGTGTGTGTGTGTGTGTGTGTGTGTGTGTGTGTGTGTGTTTTGTTTTGTGTCTGTGTGTGTGTGTGTGTGTCCCCCCTTTTTTCTATATTTTGGCTGATGTTCTTCACACACCTAACATTTGTATTGTATTGTATTGTATTGTATTGTATTGTATTGTATTGTATTGCATTAACTCTTTTTTTATTATTATTATTATTATTATTATTATTATTATTATTATTATTATTATTATTATTATTATTATTATTTTATTACTACTACCTTTTTTATATTATAATTATTATTTATTTATTTATTTATTTATGTAAGCTTATCTATTATTTATTCACCTTTTTTTTTTCTCTCTCAAGGCCTGGCTAAGCGCGTTGGGTTACGCTGCTGGTCAGGCATCTGATTGGCAGATGTGGTGTAGCGTATATGGATTTGTCCGAACGCAGTGACGCCTCCTTGAGCTACTGAAACTGAAACTGAAACTGCCACAACAGATTTCTCTGTGTAAAATTCGGTCTGCTCTCCCCAGGGAGAGCGCATCGCTGCACTGAGAGCGCCACCCTTTTTTTCTTTCTTTTTTTTGTATATTTTTCCTGCGCGTAGTTTCTTTTTATTTGTTTTCCTATCGAAGTGAATTTTTCTACCGAATTTTGTCAGGGACAACCCTTTTGTTGCCGTGGGTTCTTTTACTTGCGCTAAGTGCATGTTGCACATGGGACATCGGTTTATCCGCCTCATCCGAATGACTAGCGTCCAGACCACCACTCAAGATCTAGCGAAGGGGGCGGAGGGGTTGGTGGTGGGGGGGGGGGGGGGGGGGGGAGAGAGAGAAAATACTGGCGACTGCCGGTGTGATTCGAACCAGTGTGGTCGGATTCTCTCGCTTCCTAAGCGGACGCGTTACCTCTCCTCTAGGCCATCACTCCACACTGCAGAGTAAGACTGGGTGACCACTGGGGCACCACAGATAACCTGTCAATCACCTTCCTCCATCCTCCTCTGTTTTCTGCTTCCCTAAGGGCCTCGCTCAGCCTCAGACCTGTCCCTTTTGGGGTGTTGTCTTCCCTTAGGGCCTCGCTCAGACTTCAGACCTGTCCATTCTTGGATGTTGTCTTCCCTAAGGGCCTCGCTCAGACTTCAGACCTGTGCGTTCTTGGATGTTGTCTTCCCTAAGGGCCTCGCTCAGGCTTCAGACCTGTGCATTCTTGGATGTTGTCTTCCCTAAGGGCCTCGCTCAGACTTCAGACCTGTGCGTTCTTGGATGTTGTCTTCCCTAAGGGCCTCGCTCAGCCTCAGACCCCTGTCCATTCTGGGATGTTGTCTTCCCTAAGGGCCTCGCTCAGCCTCAGACCCCTGTCCATTCTGGGATGTTGTCTTCCCTAAGGGCCTCGCTCAGCCTCAGACCCCTGTCCATTCTGGGATGTTGTCTTCCCTAAGGGCCTCGCTCAGCCTCAGACCCCTGTCCATTCTGGGATGTTGTCTTCCCTAAGGGCCTCGCTCAGCCTCAGACCCCTGTCCATTCTGGGATGTTGTCTTCCCTAAGGGCCTCGCTCAGCCTCAGACCCCTGTCCATTCTGGGATGTTGTCTTCCCTAAGGGCCTCGCTCAGCCTCAGACCCCTGTCCATTCTGGGATGTTGTCTTCCCTAAGGGCCTCGCTCAGACTTCAGACCTGTCCATTCTGGGATGTTGTCTTCCCTAAGGGCCTCGCTCAGCCTCAGACCCCTGTCCATTCTGGGATGTTGTCTTCCCTAAGGGCCTCGCTCAGCCTCAGACCCCTGTCCATTCTGGGATGTTGTCTTCCCTAAGGGCCTCGCTCAGCCTCAGACCCCTGTCCATTCTGGGATGTTGTCTTCCCTAAGGGCCTCGCTCAGCCTCAGACCCCTGTCCATTCTGGGATGTTGTCTTCCCTAAGGGCCTCGCTCAGCCTCAGACCCCTGTCCATTCTGGGATGTTGTCTTCCCTAAGGGCCTCGCTCAGACTTCAGACCTGTCCAGGGATGTTGTCTTCCAGTCTCTGTTTGGTTTTCTGTTCGCCTCTCCTTCTCCTTCTTCTTCCTTGTACAGTGCCTTTGTAGGATCGTCTTGGCAAGTCCTGTTGATCTGGTGATGTGCCCATATACCACCGCTCCCATGATGATGCTTATAGATGAAATGAATGAATGAATGAATGGGTGAACAGTCAAATAAAGAAACAACTGCTTCTGCTGATACAACTACTATTATAACTACTACTCTAGAAAACAACAACAACAGCAACAACAAAAAACAGGGGCAAAGACAAAGAGACAAACAGACAGACAGACAGACAAAGAAAGTCAGAGAAAGAGAGGAGAGACAAACAGACAGACAGAGACAAAAAGATATGATAAAATAGAGAGACAGACAGACAGGCGGGGATAGAAAGAGACAGAGAAAGAAAGAGAGAGAGAGAGACAGAGATAGACAGAGGTTGAGACAGGCAGAGACAGAGACAGAAAGACAGACAAAGAGTGAAAGAGAAACACAGAGAGAGAGACAGACAAACAGACAGAGAGACAGAGACAGAGAGAGACAGGGAAAGAGAGAGAGAAAGAGACAGAGACAGAGAGAGACAGAGAGAGAGAGAGAGAGAGAGAGAGAAGGCCCGAACCCCTCCGAAAGGAGTACAGCCTTCAAGAAGGAATGCAAACATCCCATTGTGTGTGTACTTCCCTGTAGAGAGAACAACGCTTGACCACACACACACACACACACACACACACACACACACACACACACACACACACACACACACACACACACATATTCTCTCTCTCTCTCTCTCTCTCTCTCTTTCACACACACACACACACACACACACACACACACACACACACACGCACACACACACACACGCACACACACATTCTCTCTCTCTCTTTCATTTGTGAAAGAAATTTCTTTAAACTGTGCGAACACTGTAGCGATTAACGTTGATAGAAGAGTTTTTAATGTTGATAAAGATGTTCTTTTTGTTGCAGCTTACATAGTACCCGAAGGAGGTCCACTGTACAACGAAACAGAATTAAACGATGGAGTATTGATTTTGGAAGAATGTTTGCTGCAGGTTGTGCAAGATAAGGATGTGTATGTTATTGTTTGTGGTGATTTGAATGCACGTACAGGTTGTGAGCAGACCAAAAGTGAAGATATGGGTATCAATGTTTTTAATCTGGATTGGGAAAATGTGAAGGGAGATTCACGTTGTTCAAAGGATGTTACTATAAATAATTTTGGGAAATCCCTGTTGGACTTTTGCTTTTTGTTTGAACTTGTAATTTTGAATGGTTATTGTAATGGGGATCGAGATGGCGATTTTACTTTTGTTTCTCCCCAAGGATGTAGTGTCATTGATTATTTTCTTGTTTCTGACTGCTTATTAGATAGTTGTAATTTATGTATTGGTGATAGTTTATTTTCATGGCATCTGCCAGTCGAATTGTCCTACATAAATAGATTAAGTACTGAAAAAGAATTTGACTCAATTCAAAAAGGAGAAGAAAGGATAGTGTGGTCTGAGGAAAATGTGCATGTATATAAGGATGAGTTGGACAGTTGTCAGTTTAAGGAGTGTTTACAGAATGCTTATAACATGTTAAATGTTGATGTTAATGCCTGTGTCAAATTGTTTTCATGTGCATTGTATGGAGCAGCTGCATGTATGATTCGAACAGTTGGTAGAGGACAGAAGAAATGTAATGATTGGTTTGATGATGAGTGTAAGAGGAAGAAAAGACTGGTCAGAGGCCTTCTTAAAAGTTTCCAGAGATGTAAAACTGAAGAGAATAAAAGAGTACGTAAAGAAACATTTGTAAAGGAAAGGAAGGAATATGTTTATTTGAAGAGAAGAAAGAAACGTGAATTTGAGGAGCTAAGGTTACAGAAATTAAAATCATCAATCAAAGATTCAAATCTGTTTTGGGCAACAGTAAGATCTGTAAATAGAAAGGCATTTGTTTATAATAATATTAGTGCTCAGCAATGGTATGACCATTTTTCTAGTGTATTTGTAGGTAATGTTAATACTGAAACAGAAGATGAGGTAGTAGAGGAGGTTGGTGATTTTGAAGAACCTTGTTTTAATGACCCAATTAGCAGGCAAGAAGTAATTGATAGCATAAACAATTTAAAACCAGGTAAAAGTGCAGGCCCAGATAAAATATTGAGTGAAATGTTAAAGCAGGCAAATACAGATATTGTTGATTTTCTGGTGCTTTTATTTAACAGATGTTTCAATGATGGAATCTTTCCAACAGATTGGGCAAAATCGATTATCATACCTATTCACAAAAAGGGTGACCCAAATATTCCAGATAATTACCGTGGAGTTGCACTTACAAGTATCATTAGTAAAGTTTACACTTACATTTTAAATAGAAGATTAACTAAATGGGCTGAACGAGAAGAAAAGATTATTGAAGAGCAAGCTGGATTTCGATCAGGTTACAGCACCATTGACCACATTTTCACATTGTATGCAATTGTACAAACACATTTATTAAAAAATAGAAAATTGTATGTTGCTTTTGTAGATTTTCAGAAGGCCTTCGACTCTGTGAATCGAAATAGTTTATGGAATGTGTTACGTAAAACTGGTGTTGATGGTAAGCTTTATATGGCACTGCGTGGTGTATATGATGCAGTTTTAGCGTGTGTACGTGAGAAGGGTGTATATTCAGATGTATTTGATTGCCCACGTGGCGTAAAACAAGGATGTCTGTTGAGCCCTATGATGTTTTCGTTCTTTATTAATGAACTGGCAGGAGAGATAACGAAAAAAGGAAGACATGGGATTCAAATGATCCCTGGGGCTGTTGAACTGTTTCTCATGTTATTTGCAGATGATGTAATTCTTTTGTCTGACACGGCCATAGGACTTCAAAATCAGCTGAACATATTAAAGCAAGAAGCAGATAGATTATTTTTAAAAGTTAATCTTGAGAAAACAAATGTAGTTGTGTTTAGAAAAGGTGGTTACTTATCTAGATATGAAAAATGGCACTATGGAACTGATGAAGTGAAGGTAACTAATGCTTATAAGTATCTTGGTATGATTTTTACAACTAAGCTGAGTTTGACAAGGACAGTAGCAGAAATTTGTAGAAAGGGGAAGAAGGGGGTTATAGAAATCTTAAGGTGTTTACGTAAGTTAGGCTCGATAGATTCATATATATTTTGGAAACTTTTTGATACTCAAATAGAACCAATGATAACATACAGTGCCGAAATTTGGGGACTTTCTGATAACAAAGATTTAGAAAAAGTACATACATTAGCTATTAAACGTTTTTTAAATGTTCCATTACATGCTTCAAATACTGTATTATATGGAGAAAGTGGTAGATACCCATTATACATTAAATCATGTGTGAAATGTATAAAATATTGGTTAAAATTAATAAGGCTACCCACATCGAGATTATGTAAGCAGGCGTATGAAATGTTAGTAAATGAACATGAGAGAGGGAAGGAAAACTGGGTATATTTTGTAAAGAAGACATTAACTGTAAATGGATTTGGGATTGTGTGGATGTGTCAGGGAGTTGGATGTGTAGAAGGATTTGTTTCAGAATTCAAAGATAGGCTAATTGCTTCATATAAACAGAATTGGCACTGTAAAATGGAAAGCACTGAGAAATATAGATGGTTTTATAGTTTTAAAAGTATATTTCAAACAGAAAAATATATCACAGTCGTGACAAACAAGTGGCACCGAACAAGTCTCGCCAGATTTAGAACGAGAACGATTGGTTTGAATGCTTATGAAAAGTGGTTTCAGACTGAGCCCTCGTTACTCTCCCCTTGTCCGATGTGCGGTCATTCAAGGGAGGATGAGTTACATTTTTTGTTTAGTTGTAAAGCTTATGACGATATTCGAGAAAAATGTGTTGTATTTAAAACAAATTCAGCAAAGTATGAAGATATTTTTGGAGTGCTTAATTTAAATCAGGAAACTTCACTACAGTCACTTGCAAAATATATTGCAGAAGCGAATAACATGCGACGAAAAAAAAACTCAACAATAATAAAATAGTATCAGGTGTTGCTCATTGTGAAAAGTGAAATCTGTGTTGTCACTCTCATATGGAAAATATTTATGTTATACATTTATATATGTTTTTGTTTTTATTTCTCACTACATGCCATTACTTTGAATGGATGGTCGAACTGCACTTTGTTGCACAGATTGATTGATTTCGTTTTGGTTTTGGTTTTTATCAATATTATTACTATTGATGCATGTTGTTATTTGTATTATGAACCCCCATGTCATTAGGGCTGTAAAGCTATTGACATTAAAGTGTTCAGTGTTCAGTGTTCAGTGTTCTCTCTCTTTCTCTTTCTCTCTCTCTCTCTCTCTCTCTCTCTCTCTCTCTCTCTTTCACACACACACAGACACACACACAATCACACACACACACACACACACACACACACACACACACACACACACACACACACACACACACACACACACGCACCCACACACACACACACACACACACACACACACACACACACACACACACACACACACACACACACACACACACAAAGACCCTCAGACACCCAGAGGGGGTGGACCCATCCCAGATGACTTCTGGCACTCCTTCGATAGTTTGCAGGGAACGTGTGCACAGTGAGGCGATATGACTTAACACTTTGCCTCACACTCTTTCAACGCGACAGTCTGACTGTCACGCTCCCTACCCCCTTCTCATCTGCCCTCCCTGGATAAACTGTCGAATATTAGCACAGTAGAGTAGCGTAGAATACAGTAGAGAAGAGTAGACTGGAGCAGAGCAGAGTAGGGTAAAGTAGGGTAGTGTAGGTCAGGGTAAAGTAGAGGATGGTAGGGCCGGGTAGAGTAGAGTAGGGCAGAGTAGAGTACGGTAAAGTAGATTAAAGGAAGGGTAGAGTAGAGTAGGGTAGAGTAGAGTAGGGTGGGGTAGAGTAGGGAAGAGTACAGTAGGGTAGAGTACAGTAGGGTAGGGTAGAGTAGGCCAGAGAAGGGTAGAATAGGGTAGGGTAGAGTAGGGAAGTGTAGAGTAGTTCACGGTAGAGTAGAGTAAAGTAGGTTGGAATAGGGTAGGGTAGAGTAGAGTAGGAGTAGGGTGGGATAGAGTAGGGTGGAGTAGAGTAGAGCAGGAGTACGGCAGAGTAGGGTAGAGTCGGGTAGGATTGGGTAGGTTAGGGTAGAGTAGGGTAGGGTAGAGTAGTGTAGAGTAGGGTAGGGTAGAGTAGGGTGGGATAGATTAGGGTAGGGGAGAGTAGGGTGGAGTAGAGTACAGTAGGAGTAGGGTAGGGTAGAGTAGAGTAGGGTAGGGTAGGTTAGCGTAGAGTAGAAGGGTAGAGTAGGGCAAAGTAGGGTAGGATAGAGTAGGGTGGAGTAAAGTACAGTAGGAGTAGGGTAGAATAGGGTAGGGTAGATTAGAGTAGGGCAGGGTAGAATAGGGTAGGAAAGAGTAGGGGAGAGTAGGGTAGGGGAGAATAGAGTAGTAATGGAGAGTAAGGGAGAGTATAGAGTAGTAGGGTGAGGTAGAGTAGGGTAGGGTAGATAGGGTAGAGCAGGGTGGAGTAGAGTAGGAGTAGGGTAGAGTAGATCAGGTAGGGTAGAGTAGGGTAGAGTAGAGTAGGATAGAGTAGTGTAGAGTAGGGTAGGGGAGAGTAGAGTATAGGGGAGAGTAGAGTAGGAGTAGGGTGAGGTACAGTAGGGTAGAGTAGGGTAGCGGAGAGTAGAGTAGGAGTAGGGTGAGATAGAGTAGGGCGGAGTAGAGTAGAGTAGGAGTACGGTAGAGTAGGGTAGAGTCGGGTAGGATAGGGTAGGTTAGGGTAGAGTAGGGTAGCGTAGGTTAGAGATGGGTAGAGTAGTGTAGAGTAGGGTAAGGGAGTGTAGGGTAAAGTAGAGTGTGGTAGAGTACGGTAGAGTAGGGCAGGGGAGAATAGGGTGGAGTAGAGTAGGAATAGGGTAGGGGAGAGTAGGGTAGAGTAGGGTGGGGTAGAGTAGGGGAGAGTAGGGTAGGGTAGAGTAGGGTAGGGGAGAGTAGGGTGGAGTAGAGTAGGAGTAGCGTAGGATAGGGTAGGGGAGAGTAGAGTAAAGTAAGGTAGGTAAGGGTAGGTTAGCGTAGGATAGACAGATAAGGGTAGAGTAGGGTTAAGTAGGGTAGGATAGAGTAGGGTGGAGTAGAGTAGAGTAGGAGTAGGGTAGAGTAGGGTAGGGTAGATTAGAGTAGGGAAGTATAGAGTAGGGTAGGGTAGAGTAGGGTAGGATAGAGTAGGGGAGAGTAGTGTAGGGGAGAATAGAGTAGGAGTAGGATGGGGTAGAGTAGGGTAGAGAAGGGTAGGGTAGAGTAGGGGTAGAGTAGGGGAGAGTATAGAGTAGTAGAGTGGGGTAGAGTAGGGTAGGGTAGGGTAGGATAGAGCAGGGTGGAGTAGAGTAGTAGGGTAGAGTCGGGTAGGAAAGGGTAGGTTAGGCTAGAGTAGGGTAGGGTAGAGTATTGTAGATTTCAGTTTCAGTTTCACTTTCTCAAGGAGGCGTCACTGCGTTCGGACAAATCCATACACGCTACACCACATCTGTTGAGCAGATGCCTGACCAGCAGCATAACCCAACGCGCTTAGTCAGGCCTTGAGTGCATGCTTACATATTTGTGTACCTATGAAAGTGGATTTCATTTTACGTAATTTCGCCAGAGGACAACACTCTCGTTGCCATGGGTTCTTTTTCAGTGCGCCAAGTGCGTGCTGCACACGGGACCTCGGTTTATCGTCTCATCCGAAAGACTAGACGCTCAGTTTGATTTTCCAGTCAAACTTAGGAGAAAGGGCGAGAGCGGGATTCGAACCCACACCCTCACGGACTCTCTGTATTGGCAGCTGAGCGTCTTAACCATTCTGCCACCTTCCTCCATTGTAGAGTATTGTAGAGAAGAGGAGAGGAGAGTAGAGTAGGGTGGTGTAGAGTAGGGTAGAGTAGGCTAGGCGGGAGTAGAGCAGAGTAGGAGAAGGGTGGGGTAGAGTAGGAGTAGGGTAGGGTAGAGTCGGGTAGGGTAAGGTAGAGGAGAGTAGGTAGGGTGGCGCAGGGTAGAGTAGAGTAGGGTAAGAGTAGAGTAGACTAGGGTAGGGTAGGGCAGAGTAGGGTAGGGTAGGGTATAGTAGAGTAGAGTAGGACAGGGTAGAGTACAGTAAAGTTGAATAGGGTAGGTAGAGTAGGGGGTATAGTAAGGTGCAGTACAATGCAGTACAGTGCATTACAGAACAATGCAGCACAATGCAGTACAATACAGTACAGTACAGTACGGTACAAAACAAAGCAGTACAGTGCAGTGCATTACAATATAATACAATACAGTACAGTACAATACAGTACAGCACAGTACAATACAGTACAGTGCATTACTGTACAGTGCAGTGCAATACAGTACCATACAGTACAATACAGTACAGCGCAGTGCAATACAGTACAGCACAGTGCAATACAGTACAGCACAGTGCAATACAGTACAGCACAGTGCAATACAGTACAGCACAGTGCAATACAGTACAGCACAGTGCAATACAGTACAGTGCAGTGCAATACAGTACAGCACAGTGCAATACAGTACAGCGCAGTGCAATACAGTACAGCACAGTGCAATACAGTACAGCACAGTGCAATACAGTACAGCACAGTACAATACAGTACAGTACAGTACTATACAGTACAATACAGTACAGCACAGTGCAATACAGTACAGCACAGTACAATACAGTACAGTGCAGTACAATACAGTACAGCACAGTGCAATACAGTACAGTGCAGTGCAATACAGTACAGCACAGTGCAATACAGTACAGTACAGTGCAATACAGTACCATACAGTACAATGCAGTACAGCACAGTGCAATACAGTACAGCACAGTGCAATACAGTACCATACAGTACAATGCAGTACAGTACAGTGCAATACAGTACAGTACAGTGCAATACAGTACAGTACAGTGCAATACAGTACAGTACAGTGCAATACAGTACAGTGCAATACAGTACAGTACAATACAGTACAGTACAGTGCAATACAGTACAGTACAATACAGTACAGTGCAGTGCAATACAGTACAGTACAGTACAATACAGTACAGTGCAGTGCAATACAGTACAGTACAGTGCATTACAGTACAGTGCAGTGCAATACAGTACAGTACAATACAGTACAATACAGTACAGTACAGTACAATACAGTACAGTACAGTACAATACAGTACAGCACAGTACAATACAGTACAGCACAGTGCAATACAGTACAGTACAGTGCAATACAGTACAGTGTTTTACTGTACAGTGCAGTGCAATACAGTACCATACAGTACAGTACAGCTTAATGCAGTACAATGCATTACAGTGCAGTGCGGTGCATTTTAATACAATACAATGTAGTACAGTACAGTACAGTACAGTACAGAACAATACAGTACAGTACAGAACAGTACAGTACAGTGCAATGGAGCACAGTACAATATACCACAGTATATCCATCGCATTACATTGTATTACATGAGAGCACCATACAATACAACACTCCACAGTAGAGTACAGTAGAGTACCGTAGAGTACCGCACAGTACAATTACTACAGTACGATACAACACAGTAAATACTATGCCATTTAATGCAATAAAGTGTAGTGCAGTGCACCAATAGCAGAAAGCGGTACAACAGTACAATACAATACAATTCAACCTCAACACAACACACTCCACCACACTACACCACACACTACAACACAACACAATACAATACAATACAACACAAGACAATGCAACAATACACCAATGCAGCATATCACAGCACAGCACAGCACACTACAACACAAAATACAGTACATTAAAATCCTTCATGCAAAAAAAAAAAAAAAAAAAAAAAAAAAAAAAAATCTTCCGGAAGGGGAGAAGATTAATAGGTTGGGGGGGGGGGATACATTTAGGACTGTGACACCGCATTCCCTTAGCGGTCCTTGTGAAAACACAATATTGAATATAGGGCTAACCACAGTCTTTTTTTTTTTTTAGCTTGACCCTCATGCACACATATACTGCCATGTCCATACACTTCAGGGTGACCACAGATATGTAAAGAGGCAGTGTAGAGTGGGGGTGGGTGGGTGGGGGGGGGGGGGTTTGGGTGGGGTGGTGGTGGGGAGGGGTAAGTTTGTTATTAAGTATAACCATAGTTCGAGCGTCTGCAACAACACGCCCCTACCCCACCCCTCCCCCCCCCCCCACCACCACCACACGCCCCCCTGCCCCCCCCCCCACCCCCACCCCCTCAACCTCCCACCTCCCCTCCCTCCCTGACCCATAACCCCCTACCCTCACGACCCTCCATTCTGTGTGTGTCTGTTAGAGTTTTGAACCACTACAGCGACAGCGCCGTTTGTTGAACTGGTCAAGTGCTGATAAAATCCCTGATGGCCAGCTCGTACAACGAACGAGAGAGAGATGTATTGAGAGAGGGTGTGTGTGTCTAGGGGGTAGGGGTGGGACTGGGGGATGTGGGTGGGGTGGAAGCTGGGAAGGGAGATTAAAAGGTTATCGGGAAAGATTACACACTACACACGCACGCACGCACACACGCACACACACGCACACACGCACACACGCACGCGCGCGCGCGCGCGCGCGCACACACACACACACACACACACACACACACACACACACACACACACACACACACTTTGACAGAACAACACTGACAAAAGCAAGAAAAAACTTAACTCACTCAGTACGGCCAGTCCTCTCTTCTCCTCTACACAGACCCCTCGGATGTCCAGTGGGTGTCTGAATGACCCAACCTTTAGCTTCCGTCGTCAGAATTGTGGTATTCTTTGTCAACATTCACGTCTTCAGTATAAGAGCCTTCCGCTTGCAATATTTTGATGATGGTAATTGGGGACAAAACGCTGTTAACGTCGTCTCTTTAGCCGTT
>NC_134907.1:12200232-12212732 GCF_041734735.1 Babylonia areolata
ACAACAACACACACACACACACACAACAACAACAACAACAACAACAACAACATCAACTGGAGCAATACTTCACCTTCACAACCCACCCACCCCCCTCACACACACACACACACACACACACACACACACACACACACACAGTGACATGTCACCACAGCTTCCTTATTGAACCCTGTGATGGACAGAACATCCGTTTCCCCCAGGGACCTTCACCTTGATTGACACCACAACCAACATGGCCGTCACTGACATCCTCTTCCTTCTGTCTACCTTTGGTCCTAAATCCTGTTCCCGTTTGTCTCCTTGTTGTGGTGTGTCCATCGAGATCGATGATGACCATCGTTGTCATCCAGCTGGGGGATGGGGGGAGGGTGGTGGGGTTGTGGTGTTTCTTTTTTTTTTTTTGGCACAACAGATTTCTCTGTGTGAAATTCGGGCTGCTCTCCCCAGGGAGAGTGCGTCGCTACACTACAGCGCCAGCTTTTTTTCTTTTTTTTCCTACGTGCAGTTTTGTTCGTTTTTCCTGTCGAAGTGGATTTTTTTTTTCTACAGAATTTTGCCAGGAAGGACCCTTTTGTTGCCGTGGGTTCTTTTACGTGCGCTAAGTGCATGCTGTACACGGGACCTCGGTTTATGTCTCATCCGAATGACTAGCGTCCAGACCACCACTCAAGGTGTAGTGGAGGGGGAGAAAATATCGGCGGCTGAGTAGTGATTCGAACCAGCGCGTTCAGATTCTCTCACTTCCTAGGCGGACGCGTTACCTCTAGGCCAACCCTCCACTATTTAGATATTATGGGCATGCGTATTGAACGATCTTATGCATAAGAATCAATGTGTTATGTCTAATAAGTAAGTTAACAGGTAATAGAAGAAGAAAAAGAAAAAAAAAAGAAAGTATTTATCTGTCACAATAGTGGGGAAGGTGGGAGGGCGGTGGAGGGAGAAGGGCTAGGCCGGGATTCGAACCCCTGACCCTCAAGGACATTGTTTTGGCAGATAGGCGTTTTAAACATTGTGCCACTTTTCCCTCCCCCTTCCTCCTGTCAAATCCAACACTGTCACAGAACAATTGTGAAACAAGAGTAATGATGGCATAGATAATAATCATCCTGGTGGGTTGATGCAAGTGAGTTGTGTACAAGCAAGACTGGGGAGATTTGCGTTTGAAAGCTGTGCTGGATCTAGAAGTTAACCATGGGGGAATTTGTGTTTAAATGCTGTACCAAATTCAGGCGTTCAGTATGGGGGAATTTGTGTTTAAATGCTGTACCGATTTAAGACGTTCAGTATGGGGGAATTTGTGTTTAAATGCTGTACCAAATTCAGGCGTTAAGTATGGGAGAATTGGTGTTTAATGCTGTACCAAATTCAGGCGTTAAGTATGGGGGAATTTGTGTTTAAATGCTGTACCAAATTCAGGCGTTAAGTATGGGGGAATTTGTGTTTAAATGCTGTACCAAATTCAAGCGTTCAGTATGGGGGAATTTGTGTTTAAATGCTGTACCAAATTCAGGCGATAAGTATGGGGGAATTTGTGCTCAAATGTGATGTGACAAATTAAGACGTTTAGTATGGGGGAATTTGCGTTTAAACGCTGTTCCGATTTAAGACGTTAATTATGGGGGAATTTGTGTTTAAATACTGTACCAACTTAAGACGTTCAGTATGGGGGGGACCCTCAAGGACATTGTTTTGGCAGATAGGCGTTTTAAACATTGTACCACTTTTCCCTCCCCCTTCCTCCTGTCAAATCCAACACTGTCACAGAACAATTGTGAAACAAGAGTAATGATGGCATAGATAATAATCATCCTGGTGGGTTGATGCAAGTGAGTTGTGTACAAGCAAGACTGGGGAGATTTGCGTTTGAAAGCTGTGCTGGATCTAGAAGTTAACCATGGGGGAATTTGTGTTTAAATGCTGTACCAAATTCAAGCGTTCAGTATGGGGGAATTTGTGTTTAAATGCTGTACCAAATTCAGGCGATAAGTATGGGGGAATTTGTGCTCAAATGTGATGTGACAAATTAAGACGTTTAGTATGGGGGAATTTGCGTTTAAACGCTGTTGCGATTTAAGACGCTAATTATGGGGGAATTTGTGTTTAAATACTGTACCAACTTAAGACGTTCAGTATGGGGAAATTTGTGTTTAAATGCTGTACCGACTAAAGACGTTCAGTATCGGGGAATTTGTGTTTAAATGCTGTACCGACTTAAGACGTTCAGTATGGGGAAATTTGTGTTTAAATGCTGTACCAGCTTAAGACGTTCAGTATGGGGGAATTTGTGTTTAAACGCTGTACTGATTTAAGACGTTCAGTATGGGGGAATTTGTGTTTAAATGCTGTACCAGCTTAAGACGTTCAGTATGGGGGAATTTGTGTTTAAACGCTGTACTGATTTAAGACGTTCAGTATGGGGGAATTTGTGTTTAAATGCTGTACCAGCTTAAGACGTTCAGTATCGGGGAATTTGTGTTTACAAGCTGTGCCAACTTAAGACGTTCAGTATGGGTAATTTGTGTTTAAATGCTGTACCGACTTAAGACGTTCAGTATGGGGGAATTTGTGTTTAAATGCTGTACCAGCTTAAGACGTTCAGTATGGGGGAATTTGTGTTTAAATGCTGTACCTACTTAAAAAGTTCAGCACAGCACAGCACACCTCAACACACCACAGCACAGCACAGCACAGCATAGCTCAACACAACACAGCACACCTCACCACACCACAGCACAGCACAGCACAGCACAGCATAGCTCAACACAACACAGCACACCTCAACACACCACAGCACAGCACAGCACAGCATAGCTCAACACAACACAGCACACCTCAACACACCACAGCACAACACAGCACAGCATAGCTCAACACAACACAGCACACCTCAACACACCACAGCACAGCACAGCAAAACAAAGCACAACACAGCATAGCATAGCAAAGTACAGCACAGCACAACACCACACAACACAACACAGAACAGTGCAGAACAGCACAGTACAGTACAGCACAGCACATCACAACACAACACAGCACAGCACAACACAGCATAGCTCAACACAGCACAACTCGGCACAGCGCAGCACAGTGCAGAACAACATAGCTCAACACAACATAACACAACACAGCACAGCACAGCACAACACAACACACCACAACCACACTAACAGCACAGCACAGCACAGCACAGCACAACACAACACAGCACAACACAGCACAGCACAGCACAACACAACACAGCACAGCTCAACACAGCACAGCACAGCACAGCACAACACAACACAGCACAACACAGCACAGCACAGCACAACACAACACAACACAACACAACCACACTAACAACACAGCATAGCACAGCACAACCACGCTAACAACACAGCACGGCACAACACAACACAGCACAGCACAGCACAGCACAGCACAGCACAGCATAGCACAGCACAGCACAACACAACACAACCACACTAACAGCACAGCACAGCACAGCACAGCACAGCACAACATAGCTCAACACAACACAACACAGCACAGCCCAACACAACACAGCACAACACAACACAACACAGCTCAACACAGCACAGCACAGCATAACACAACACAGCACAGCTCAACACAGCACACCGCAGCACAACACAGCACAGAACAGCAGAGCACAAAACAACACAACACAACCACGCTGACAACACAGCACCGCACAGCACAACACAGCATTACAGCTCAACACAGCACCGCACAGCACTGCACAACACAGCATCACAGCTGAACACAGCACCGCACAGAACAGCACAGCACAGCACAGCACAACAAAGCACGGCATTGCACAGCACAGCATGACACAGCACAGCCCAACACAGCACAACACAGCTCAACACAACACAGCACAGCACAGCACAGTACAGTACAGCCACACTAACAACACAGCACAGCACAGCACAACATAGCTCAACACAACACAGCACAGAACAACACAGCACAGCTCAACACAGCACAGCACAGCACAACACAGCACAGCACAACATAGCTCAACACAACACAGCACAGCACAACACAGCACAGCTCAACACAGCACAGCACAGCACAACACAGCACAGCACAGCACAGCACAGCACAACACAACACAACACAACACAACACAACCACGCTAACAACACAGCACAGAACAGCATAACACAACACAACACAACACAGCACAGCACTGCATAACACAACACAACACAACACAACACAACACAGCACAGCACAGCACAGCATAACACAACACAACACAACACAACACAGCACAGCACAGCACAACACAGCATAACACAACACAACACAACACAACACAGCACAGCACAGCACAGCACAGCATAACACAACACAACACAACACAGCACAGCACAGCACAGCACAGCACAACACAACACAACACAACACAGCACAACACAATACAACACAACACAACACAGCACAACACATCACAGCACATCACAGCCCCGCACAGCAGAACACAACACAACCACACTAACAGCACAACACAGCACAGCACAACCACGCTAACAACACAGCACAACACAGGCCAACACAGCACAACACAGCACAGCACAGCACAACACAGCACAGCATGGCTCAGCACAGCATGACTCAGCACAGCACAGCACAACACAACACAGCACAACACAACACAACACAACCACACTAACAGCACAGCACAGCACAGCACAACCACGCTAACAACACAGCACAACACAGCAGAGCACTGCACAGTACAACACAACACAGCACAGCACAGCACAGGCCAACACAGCACAGCACAGCACAACACAACACAACACGGCTCAACACAGCACAGCACAGCACAACACAACACAACACAGCACAGCACAGCACAGCACAGCACCGCACAGCACAACACAACACAGCACAGCACAGCACAGCACAGCACAACACAACATAACAAAACAATACTTACAGCACAGCACAACACAGCACAGCATGGCACAGCACAGCACAACACAACACAGCACAGCACAGCACAACACAACACAGCACAGCACAACACATCACAGCACATCACAGCTCAGCACAGCACAGTACAACACAACACAACCACACTAACAGTACAGCACAGCACAACCACGCTAACAACACAGCACAGAACAGCACAGCACAACACAGCTCAACACAGCGCAGCACAACACAGCACAGCACAGCATGGCACAGCACAGCATGACTCAGCACAGCTCAACACTGCACAGCACAGCACAGCGCAGCACAACACAGCACAGCATGGCACAGCACAGCATGACTCAGCACAGCTCAACACAGCACAGCACAACACAACACAACACAGCACAACACAACACAACACAACCACACTAACAGCACAGCACAACACAGCACAACCACACTAACAGCACAGCACAACACAGCACAACCACGCTAACAACACAGTACAACACAGCACAGCACAGCACAGCACAGCACAGCACAGGTCAACACAGCACAGCACAGCACAACACAACACAACACGGCTCAACACAGCACAGCACAACACAACACAGCACAGCACAGCACAACACAACACAGCACAGCACAGCACAGCACAGCACAGCACAACACAACATAACAAAACAATACTAACAGCACAGCACAACACAACACAGCACAGCACAGCACAGCACAACACAACACAGCACAGCACAGCACAGCACAACACAGCACAGCACAGCACAACACAACACAGCACAGCACAGCACAGCACAACACAACACAGCACAGCACAGCACAACACAACACAGCACAGCACAGCACAGCACAGCACAGCACAACACAACATAACAAAACAATACTAACAGCACAGCACAACACAACACAGCACAGCACAGCACAGCACAACACAACACAGCACAGCACAGCACAGCACAGCACAACACAACATAACAAAACAATACTAACAGCACAGCACAACACAGCACAGCATGGCACAGCACAGCACAACACAACACAGCACAGCACAGCACAGGTCAACACAGCACAGCACAGCACAACACAGCACAACACGGCTCAACACAGCACAACACAACACAACACAACATAGCACAGCACAGCACAGCACAGCACAACACAACACAGCACAGCACAGCACAGCACAGCACAGCACAGCACAGCACAACACAACACAGCACAGCACAGCACAACACAACACAACACGGCTCAACACAGCACAGCACAACACAGCACAACACAACATAACAAAACAATACTAACAGCACAGCACAACACAGCACAGCATGGCACAGCACAGCACAGCACAGCACAGCACAACACAACACAGCACAGCACAGCACAACACAACACAACACGGCTCAACACAGCACAGCACAGCACAGCACAACACAACATAACAAAACAATACTAACAGCACAGCACAACACAGCACAGCATGGCACAGCACAGCACAACACAACACAGCACAGCACAGCACAACACAACACGGCTCAACACAGCACAGCACAACACAACACAACACAACATAGCACAGCACAGCACAACACAACACAGCACAGCACAGCACAGCACAACACAACACAGCACAGCACAGCACAGCACAACACAGCACAGCACAGCACAGCACAGCACAACACAACACAGCACAGCACAGCACAGCACAGCACAGCACAGCACAACACAACACAACACAACACAGCACAGCACAGCACAGCACAGCACAACACAACATAACAAAACAATACTAACAGCACAGCACAACACAACACAGCATGGCACAGCACAGCACAACACAACACAGCACAGCACAGCACAACACAACACAGCACAGCACAACACATCACAGCACATCACAGCTCAGCACAGCACAGTACAACACAACACAGCCACACTAACAGTACAGCACAGCACAACCACGCTAACAACACAGCACAGAACAGCACAGCACAACACAGCTCAACACAGCGCAGCACAACACAGCACAGCACAGCATGGCACAGCACAGCATGACTCAGCACAGCTCAACACTGCACAGCACAGCACAGCGCAGCACAACACAGCACAGCATGGCACAGCACAGCATGACTCAGCACAGCTCAACACTCCACAGCACAACACAGCACAGCACAACACAACACAACACAACCACACTAACAGCACAGCACAGCACAACCACGCTAACAACACAGCACAACACAGCACAGCACAGCACAGCACAACACAACACAGCACAGCACAGCACAGCACAGCACAGCTCAACACAGCACAGCACAGCACAACACAACACAACACAGCTCAACACAACACAGCACAGCACAGCACAGCACAGCACAACACAGCGAGAGCTCTTTCTTGTATTTCTATCTATTCATCTATCAATTGTTATTATCATTATCACTATTTACACAAGCATTGATCTTGTTTTCTGTTTCGGAGGTAGAAGAAGAAGATAGTGCTGAACTTTCTGTCAGCAAAATGTCCAGTTGTGTATGGTGGAATAAATAATCATTATCTGACACACCAGCTGCTCATGCTATCAGATTCACAAATCCGAAAAATCTGCTTTTTCTTTTTGATGAATTAAACAGATTCCGATGGAGGGTTTTACACACGCGACTAATTTAGTTGTTTCTGGTATCTGACTGACCAGCTGTTTCTACACAAGTCCACGTGTATGAAAATCCGCGCTTTTTTTTTAATTTTTTTTTTCTTTCTTCTGTTTTTCTTCTTCTTTTTTTCTTTTTTTTCTTCTTCTTTTTTTCTTTTTTTTTCTTTTTTTTTCTTTTTTTTCTTTTTTCTTTTGTTTCTTTTTTTTCTTTTTTCTTCTTTTTTTTTCTTTTTTTTTCTCTTTTTTTTTTTTTTTTTCTTTTTTTTTGTGTTCAATAGATATATACACACCACACTCACTGGATCCGTTGGAAAACTCGTACAGGTGGGTCAGCAACTTCATAACCCCCACCCCCACCCCGCACCCGCACCCGCACCCCCCACCCCCCGCACCACCACCCCTCCCGCACCACCACCCCTCCCGCACCACCACCTCCCCCCTCAATATCTGTTCTGTGTTTGGACTAAATCATTTCGTGTCTGAAACAGCAGCTGGTTGACTACTACCTAGGTTCACCAATCCTGAAACCTGCCTCGTCTTGAGTACATACGCACTTTATCCCTTGGTCTGTGTGTGTGTGTGTGTGTGTGTGTGTGTGTGTGTGTGTGTGTGTGTGTGTGTGTGTGTGTGTGTGTGTGTGTTGTGTGTGTGTGTGTGTGTGTGTGTGTGTGTGTGTGTGTGTGTGTGGTGTGGTGTGGTGTGTGTGTGTGTGTGTGTGTGTGTGGTGTGGTGTGTGTGTGTGTGTGTGTGTGTGTGTGTGGTGTGGTGTGTGTGATGTGTGTGTGTGTGTGTTGTGTGTGTGTGTGTGTGTGTGTGTGTGTGTGTGTGTGTGTGTGTCTGTCTGTCAGTGTCTGAGTATGTGTGTGTGACTGTGTGTCTGTGTTTGTCTGTGTGTGTCTGTGATTGTGTGTGTCTGTGTGTATCTGTGTGTGTCTGTGTCTGTGTGACTGTGTCTGTGTGTGTCTGTGTGTGTCTGTATGTTTGTGTGTATGTATGTGTCTGTGTGTGTCTGTGTGTATGTGTGTGTCTGTGTGTCTATGTGTCTGTGTGTGTCTGTGTGTGTCTGTGTGTATCTGTGTCTCTGTGTGTGTCTGTGTGTATCTGTGTCTCTGTGTGTGTCTGTGTGTATCTGTGTTTGTGTGTGTCTGTGTGTGTCTGTGTGTGTCTGTGTGTATCTGTGTCTCTGTGTGTGTCTGTGTGTATCTGTGTCTCTGTGTGTGTCTGTGTGTATCTGTGTTTGTGTGTGTGTGTGTGTGTGTGTGTGTGTGTGTGTGGTGTATGTGTGTTGTGTGTGTGTGTGTCTGTGTATGTGTGTGTGTGTGTGTGTGTGTCTGTCTGTCTGTCTGTCAGTGTCTGAGTATGTGTGTGTGACTGTGTGTCTGTGTTTGTCTGTGTGTGTCTGTGATTGTGTGTGTGTGTGTGTGTGTGTGTGTGTGTGTGTGTGTGTTTGTGTCTGTGTGTGTCTATGTGTGTCTGTGTGTTTGTGTGTGACTCTGTGTTTTTGTGTGTATGTATGTGTCTGTGTGTGTCTGTGTGTATGTGTGTGTCTGTGTGTCTATGTGTCTGTGTGTGTCTGTGTGTCTGTGTGTGTCTGTGTGTATCTGTGTCTCTGTGTGTGTCTGTGTGTATCTGTGTCTCTGTGTGTGTCTATGTGTGTCTGTGTGTTTGTGTGTGACTATGTGTCTTTTTGTGTCTGTGTGTGTCTGTGTCTGTGTGTGTCTGTATGTTTGTGTGTATGTATGTGTCTGTGTGTATGTGTGTGTCTGTGTGTCTATGTGTCTGTGTGTGTCTGTGTGTATGTGTGTCTGTGTGTATGTGTTGCTGTGTGTCTGTGTGTGTCTGTGTGTATGTGTGTCTGTGTGTATGTGTGTCTGTGTGTCTGTGTGTATGTTAATGAATGTGTGTGACTGTTGGTGTGGATGCATGTGTGTGTCTGGGTGTGTCTGCCTGCGTGTGTGTGCGTGCGCGCGTGTGTCTGTGTGTGCGTGCGCGCGTGCGTACGTGTGTGTGTGAGAGAGACAGAGAGAGAGAAAAAGAGACACAGAGAGGGACAGAGAGAGAGACACACACACAGAGAGACAGACAGACAGAGACAGAGAGAGACACAGAGAGAGAGACAGACAGACAGAGAGAGACACACAGAGAGAGACAGAGACACAGAGGGGAACAGAGAGAGACAGAGAGAGAGACAGAGAGAGATTGAGAGAGGAAAAAAGAGACACAGAGAGAGAAAGAAAGAGAAAGACACACACACACACACACACACACACACACACACACACACACACACACACACACACAGAGACACAGATAGGGAAACAGAGAGACAGAGAAACAGAGAAGAGAGAGAGAGAGAAAGAGACACAGAGGGGAACAGAGAGAGACACAGAGAGAGACAGAGAGAGATTGAGAGAGGAAAAAAGAGACACAGAGAGAGAGAGAGAAAGAAAGAGAAACACACACACACACACACACACACACACACACACACACACACACACACACACACACAGAGAGAGAGATAGGGAAACAGAGAGACAGAGAAACAGAGAAAAGAAAGAGAGAGAGAGAGAAAGAGACTCAGAGAGAGAAAAAGACACACACACACACACACACACACACACACACACACACACACACACACACACACACACAGAGGGAGAGATAGGGAAACAGAGAGACAGAGAAACAGAGAAAAGAAAGAGAGAGAGAGAGAAAGAGACTCAGAGAGAGAAAAAGACACACACACACACACACACACACACACACACACACACACACACACACACACACAGAGAGAGAGAGATAGGGAAACAGAGAGACAGAGAAACAGAGAAAAGAAAGAGAGAGAGAGAGAAAGAGACTCAGAGAGAGAAAAAGACACACACACACACACACACACACACACACACACACACACACACAGATAGGGAAACAGAGAGAAACACAGAGAGAGACACACACACACACAGACAGAGACAGAGACAGAGAGAGAGAGAGTGAGATAGAGAGAAAGAGACACAGAGAGAGAAAAAGAGAGAGAGATAGAAAGAGACACAGAGAGAGACACAGAGAGAGAGAGAAAGAGACAGACAGAGAGAAAGAGACAGAGAGAGAGAGGGAGAAAAAGAGAGACAGACAGACAGACAGACAGACACACACACACACACACACACACACACACACACACACACACACACACACACACACAGAGGGAGACACAGAGAGAGACACAGAGAGAAACATAGACAGAGAGAGACACACACACAGAGACACAGATAGAGAAACAGAGACAGAGAGAGACAGAGAGAGAGACAGAAAGAGAGACACACACACAGACAGGGAAACAGAGAGAGACAGAGAGAGAGAGAGACAGAGAGAAAGACAGCGAGAGAGACAGAGAGACAGACAGAGACAGACAGACAGACAGACAGACAGACACAGAAACACAGATAGGGAAACAGAGAGACAGAGAGAGAGAGACAGACAGATAGACAGACACAGAAACACAGATAGGGAAACAGAGAGAGACAGAGAGAGAGAGACAGAGACAGACAGACAGACAGACAGACAGACAGACACAGAGACACAGAGAGGGAAGACGAACATTTCAGTCGTTTTTTTTTTTTGGGGGGGGGGGGGGGTTAGTAGATAACTGATTTATAATGGGTCCCGTATCTCTGTCTGTCTGTCACGCGATTTTCTGTTTTGATAACTGCAGAATTTATTCTAATTGCTGATCGCTCCACATGCCTATAAATGGTCTCCACACGCCGGGCATTTCAGGTCGTTCTCCAGTGTTTGAACATCCACTTCAAGGTAAGCCTCTCTCTCTGTCTCTCTCTCTCTCTCTGTCTCTGTCTGTCTGTTTCTCTCTGTCTATCGGTCTCAAATGCCTTCCTCTGTCTCCATGGACTCTTTAGTTCAGCTAATGACAAAGCCCCCAATGGTCGATTATCCCTTAATAGTTTATTTTTGCTTCAATTATGTTTCTGCTTTCTTGCTCCATTTTAAAATCTGTTTTGCACCACCATTTTTGTTCTGATCTGTGCCTGCTATAATTAATTATGTCACTGGAGGAGGAAGGAGGAATTTTGTTTAATGTCCCGTCACACAAATCGGGGATTGAAGACATTTTGTTCAACTGTTTATGAATATATTTGAGTATTATCGGTTAGAAGGGGTGGGAGATGTGAAGGAATGGAGGGTTGGGGGAAACTGGGCAAATGAGGGTGAAATGTGGGTGAAATTTGAAAAAAAAAAAAAAAAAAAAATCTAAATACAATTACAGGAAATTACTTAAAGGACTTCGTAAAAGAGAAGTCGTTAAACTGACAAGCGAAACAACTGATAATGAAAAGTAAAAAAAACATCAACGTTCTCAGTCACTTGTGAAGACACACTTTCGTGCACATAAGGCTTCATCAAGCTACAGTCAAAAATTATATGCTCAATTGTCAGGTTACTAAAGCATATGCACTTGACATTAGAACAATACTTGGTCCGTAATGAATTTGATAATAGAGAGAGAGATAATTATGTCACTGGAGCTTTACAGCTTATGACATTAAACATTTTTAGTGTTTCAGTGTTCAGTCTCTCTCTGTCTCTGTCTCTCTGTCTGTCTGTCTATCTGTGTGTCTGTCTGTCTCTCTCTGTCTCTGTCTGTCTGTCTCTGCCCCCTTCCCTCTATGTCTCTCTGTGTGTGCCCCCCCCCCCCCCCCCCCCCACCACTCTCTCTCTCTCTCCTTATTGACAATAATTTTTTTAATTGACTATTGTGTGTGTGTGTGTGCGTGTGCGTGTGCGCGCTCTCTCTCTCTCGCTTGTGTATGTATGTGCGTGCGTGCATGTATGTGTGTGTGTGTGTATGTGTGTGTGTGTGTGTGCGTGC
>NC_134907.1:12222732-12287732 GCF_041734735.1 Babylonia areolata
ACACAACACCATACAACACCACACAACACCATACAACACCACACAACACCATACAACACCACACAACACAACACCATACAACACAACACCACACAACACCATACCACACCACACAACACCACACAACACAACACCATACAACACCATACAACACAACACAACACAACACCACACAACACCACACCACACCATACCATACAACACAACACCATACAACACCACACAACACCATGCAACACCATACAACACCACACCACACCATAGCACACAGCACAACACCATACAACACCACACCACACCATAGCACACAGCACAACACCATACGGATACACCCACTACAACACTGTACGATACATTTCAGGGACCCCAACCTCCAGTACGCCATCACTGCCGGGGATCACGATCAGACGGAGGAGGAGGCAGCAGACCAGTTCCGTGAGGTGGAGAAAGTCTTCAACCACCCCGAGTACAATGGTAGGTGTCGCTGCCCTGATGGAACCGGTGTAGGGGGGGGGGGGGGGAGGGGGGTAGGGGGTGAAGGGGGGGGGGGGAGGGGCGTGGAGGGGGGGTGGGGTGGGAGATGGGTGGTTGTCTGTTGTTCGTCACGTGACTGTAGTTCATCGCTTAATTAACTCTTAGCAGTTCGCGGAAAATGTTTGAGTTTTGCTATAAAAACAATCACCACCCTGGCGTTGTTCAAGACTCAATATCTGACACTCACCAGCACATGCACTCATCTTACATACCAACTGAAAGGTAACTGAATATTCTTTCACGTGAAATCCATGTTTTGTTGACAACATGGATCAGAGAAGAATGGCATCTCCTCTAATTAGACCTTATGGGTAAAATATTTTTGTTTTTGTTTTATTTTTAATCAAAAAGTCTCAAAGAACTTTTTTTTTCGTTTTACTTTCTTCTTCTTCTTCTTTTCTTCTTCTTCTTCTTTTTTTTTTCTTTGCAAGGCTCAGCTTGCATCACAGATTGACATCAGCGTACAGTTGGGCAGCTCCGACTGTCCTAAAACCCTCTTGGACGAGAGAGTTGGGATGTAACTTGGGCAAGTCACTCTCCACTGTAATCACTGAAAAGTTAATTCTACCCAACTAGTTAGAACAGCCAGCAGTTGCCTCCTCTGCTGTTCTGGTGGTCATAGTCGGACACGACTGACTATCATACATTTTATCGCTTAGATCAGAGACTGGCGTGTTGCTTTACAGGTGGGTGGACCCAGCCACAGACTGAGAGCTGTTGTGTGATCAATGGTCTTCTCAACATACAGTGGAAAGTCATTGGCCCCAGCTCAGTCTTTAGTGAAGGGCTATGGCTCTCAAACTAGGAGGAATTCATTTACAGCTTAGTCTTTTGTGCAGTGCTATGACTCTCAAACTAGGAAGATCATTTGCCAGCTTTGTCTTTAGTGAAGGGCTATGGCTCTCAAACTAGGACGAATTCATTTACAGCTTAGTCTTTTGTGAAGGGCTATGACTCTCAAACTAGGAAGATCATTTGCCAGCTTTGTCTTTTGTGAAGGGCTATGGCTCTCAAACAAGGCGGAATTCATTTACAGCTTAGTCTTTTGTGCAGTGCTATGACTCTCAAACTAGGAAGATCATTTGCCAGCTTTGTCTTTTGTGAAGGGCTATGGCTCTCAAACAAGGCGGAATTCATTTACAGCTCAGTTTTTTGTGAAGGGCTATGACTCTCAAACAATGAGGAATTCATTTACAGCTTTTTCTTTCGTGAACGACTATGACTCAAACTAGGGGGAATTATTTTACAGCTTAATCTTTTGTGAAGGACTATGACTTTCAAAGGAGGGATTCATTTACAGCACCGTCTTTTGTGAAGGACTATGACTCTGAAACAAGGATGAATTCATTTACAGCTCAGCCTTTTGTGAAGGACTATGACTCTCAAACTAGGGGGAATTCATTGCCAGCTCAGTCTTTTGTGAAGAGCTATGGCTCTCAAACAAGGAGAAATTCGTTTACAGATTAATCTTTAGTGAAGGGCTATGGCTCTCAAACAAGGATGAATTCATTGCCAGCTCAGTCTTTAGTGAAGGGCTATGGCTCTCAAACTAGGACGAATTCATTGCCAGCTCAGTCTTTTGTGAAGGGCTATGACTCTCAAACAAGGAGGAATTCATTTACAGCTCAGTCTTTTGTGAAGGGCTATGACTCTCAAACCAGGAGGAATTCATTGCCAGCTCAGTCTTTTGTGAAGCGCTGTGACTCTCAAACTATGAGGAATTCATTTACAGCTCAATCTTTCGTGAAGGGCTATGACTCTCAAACAAGGAGAAATTCGTTTACAGATTAATCTTTCGTGAAGGGCTATGACTCTCAAACAAGGAGGAATTCATTGCCAGCTCAGTCTTTTGTGAAGGGCTATGACTCTCAAACAAGGAGGAATTCATTTACAGCTCAGTCTTTTGTGAAGGGCTATGACTCTCAAACAAGGAGGAATTCATTGCCAGCTCAGTCTTTTGTGAAGGGCTATGGCTCTCAAACAAGGAGAAATTCGTTTACAGATTAATCTTTCGTGAAGGGCTGTGACTCAGACTAGGAGGAATTCATTTACGCCAGCTCAGTCTTTAGTGAAGAGCTATGACTCTCAAACAAGGAGGAATTCATTGCCAGCTCAGTCTTTTGTGAAGAGCTATGACTCTCAAACAAGGAGGAATTCATTGCCAGCTCAGTCTTTTGTGAAGAGCTATGACTCTCAAACAAGGAGGAATTCATTGCCAGCTCAGTTTTTTGTGAAGAGCTATGGCTCTCAAACAAGGATGAATTCATTGCCAGCTCAGTCTTTTGTGAAGGGCTATGACTCTCAAACAAGGAGAAATTCGTTTACAGATTAATCTTTAGTGAAGAGCTATGACTCTCAAACAAGGAGAAATTCGTTTACAGATTAATCTTTCGTGAAGGGCTATGACTCTCAAACAAGGAGAAATTCGTTTACAGATTAATCTTTCGTGAAGAGCTATGACTCTCAAACAAGGAGGAATTCGTTTACAGATTAATCTTTCGTGAAGGGCTATGACTCTCAAACAAGGAGAAATTCGTTTACAGATTAATCTTTAGTGAAGAGCTATGACTCTCAAACAAGGAGAAATTCGTTTACAGATTAATCTTTCGTGAAGGGCTATGACTCTCAAACAAGGAGAAATTCGTTTACAGATTAATCTTTCGTGAAGAGCTATGACTCTCAAACAAGGAGGAATTCGTTTACAGATTAATCTTTCGTGAAGGGCTATGACTCTCAAACAAGGAGAAATTCGTTTACAGATTAATCTTTCGTGAAGGGCTATGACTCTCAAACAAGGAGAAATTCGTTTACAGATTAATCTTTCGTGAAGGGCTATGACTCTCAAACAAGGAGAAATTCGTTTACAGATTAATCTTTCGTGAAGGGCTATGACTCTCAAACAAGGAGAAATTCATTTACAGCTCAATCTTTCGTGAAGGGCTATGACTCTCAAACAAGGAGAAATTCGTTTACAGATTAATCTTTCGTGAAGGGCTATGACTCTCAAACAAGGAGGAATTCGTTTACAGATTAATCTTTTGTGAAGGGCTATGACTCTCAAACAAGGAGGAATTCATTTACAGCTCAGTCTTTTGTGAAGGGCTATGTCTCTCAAACAAGGAGGAATTCGCTTGCCAGCTCAGTCCTTTGTGAGGGACAGTGACTCTCAAAGTATGAGCCATGGCTGCACTGGCTCTAAGGGCTGCAGCCTTGGGATGGGGGCGGGGGTGGGGGGTAGGGGTCTAACTGACCTTCGGGGACCATCCCAGTGCCGACTGTCCTAAAGCCCTCATGGCCTTGAGAGCACAGATGTGGTTTATGGAAACAAGAGCATACCCAGCATGCAAACCTCACGAAACCGGAGTATGGCTGCCTACAGAGAACAAAGTATGGCTGCCTTTTAAACAAAACGGTATGTGTGTGCGCATGCATATGTGTGTGTGTGTGTGTGTGTTGTATGTGTGTGTGTGTGTGTGTGTGCATGCGTGTATGTGTGTGTGAGTGTATGTGTGTGTCTGTGCATGCGTGCATGTGTGTGTGTGTGTGTGTGTGTGTGTGTGTGTTCATGTGTGCGTGTGTGTATGTGTGTGTGTGTGTTTGTGTCTGTGAATGCGTACGTGTGTGTGTGTGTGTGTGTGTGTGTGTGTGTGTGTGTTCATGTGTGCGTGTGTGTATGTGTGTGTGTGTGTGTGTTTGTGTCTGTGAATGCGTACATGTGTGTGTGTGTGTGTGTGTGTGTGTGTGTGTGTGTGTGTGTGTGTGTGTGTGTGTGTGTGCGTGTCTGTGTACTCCCAGCTTCCTACACACTCAATGACATCGCGGTGCTGAGGCTTGCGTCTCCTCTGGATCTGTCCACGTCTAAAGTCAGCTCCATCAGTCTGAACTCGCTTGATGCCTGTCCTGAGGACTATGCTTCCTGCTCCGTCATCGGCTGGGGCCTCACTACTGAAGGTGTTGTGTTGTGTGTTCGTGTTCGTGTTTCTGTGTGTGGAGTGTATGAAGTGTGTGTGTGTGTGTGTGTGTGTGTGTGTGTGTGTGTGTGTGTGTGTGTGTGTGACTGACAATGACAACGTCAACGTTTCAAAATGTCCATTCAGCGTTACAACGCCCCTTAGACATGGGGAAAGTGAGAACAAGAAACACATGTGAACACATCTCAAATAAGAAATACATGTGCACGCATCTCAAATAAGAAATATATGTGAACACATCTCAAGTAAGAAATACATGTGAACACATCTCAGATAACAAATACATGTGAACGCATCTCAACGTGAACGCATCTCAAATAAGAAACTACATGTGAACACATCTCAAATAAGAAACTACATGTGAACACATCTCAAATAAGAAACTACATGTGAACACATCTCAAATAAGAAATACATGTGAACACATCTCAAATAAGAAACACATGTGAACACATCTCTCATTGGCACTGCAAGCAGGCACCAACGCGTGATTTCAATCAAACATAAATTCGGTCACGCACGCTCACATTCGCGAAAGGTCGCAGCCGTCCCAATCCAACTCCAAAGACCCTCCCCTAAGTTTACACACACACACACACACACATACTGCACACACACGCACACGAACTCCCACCCACCCACACCTCCCACACACACACATACATATGGTCAGAGGATCATTATTGAAACGAATTGCAAGATTAATTGCTGTCACTAATAATTTCCTTTTTTTCTTTTTTTCTTATTTGCATTGCTTATGCAATGAAATTCGCTACTTCCTTTAGGACACATTCATTATTGCATGAAAGAATGCTCGTCACACTATTTTGATCAGGAACGCCGGTGAACGAGCCCAGCCGGTTTTAAACAGTTTTTTTCCTAATGTCGTTATTAGCAGTACAGTGAAACAAACTTCATCTTCTGATCCATTTTCACATGATGGACAATTGACATCTGACAGGTCTTCGTTGTCAGCTAAGAACCTTTAATATATATATATATATATATATATATATATATATATATATATATATATATATATATATATATATATATATTACAATTTTTAAGACGAGTAACTCTGAGCAGGTTTTCGTTGTCAGCTAAGAACTTTAAAAAAATCTCTCTCTCTCTCTCTCTCTCTCTCTCTCTCTCTATATATATATATATATATATATATATATATATATATATATATATATATATATATATATTACAATTGTTAAGACCACTAACTCTGAGACGGAATCTTACAAGGTTATCTCTGTCCCACTTGTTTGTGATACATGACAAATACTTTTCTGCCTAGAAAACACTTTTGAAAGAATTAAACCATCTATATTCATCATCACCCTCTGTCTCTGAATGCCAATTTTGATTGCAATATGAAATAAATCACGTCTTTGAATTCAGCATTGAAACTGGACTCACACCCGATGCCCTAGCTAAACCATACAATTCCTAACTTATTTTTGGCAAAACGTTTTTGAATATCTGACACACTATTGTAATGGCCACATTCGTGTTGCAGCAAAAGATTTCCGTATGCCTGTCTGCACAGTCTTGACATAGGAAATTAAACAAGCTTTAACCAATAACTAATGCATTTCACTGATGGTCTAATATACAGTGGGTATCTTCCTGTTTGTTTGAGGCATACAGGAGGACATTTTAAGAATCTTTTCCTGGCAAACGCACAGGTGAATTATTTGCATTCTTCTTCCAAACCTCACAGTTCAGCTGCCTGTGTTAATAAATGGGTTCAGTTTGTGAATCAGTTTCCAAAACAGGGCAGGATCTATGGTTCCAAGTTTTCTAAAAGACGTCATTATTTCTGAAATAGTTTTCCTCTCCCTTTCTGCACGTCTCAGACAAATCAGTGCCTACATTCATTTTTGTCGTAAGAAAAAACATTCCCAGATATCATATATCTAGGAATGTGTGTGTGTGTGTGTGTGTGTGAGAGAGAGAGAGAGAGAGAGAGGTAGAGATAGACAGACAGACACAGACAGACAGACACAGACAGACAGACACAGACAGACAGACAAACAGACAAGCAGACAGAGAGACAGACAGACAGAGACAGACAAACAGACAGACAGACAGACAGATACAAACCAACAGACAGTCAGATGGACAAACCAACAGACAGACAGACAGACAGACAAACAAACAAACAGACAAACCGAAAGACAGACAAACAAACAAACCGACAGACAGACAGACAGGGAGGCAGGCAGACAGACAGACAGACAGACAGAGCGAGCCAGCGAGCCAGCGCAGTGAGAGATGCTTGAGTGTCGACTGTACTATGGTGTGTACCCCCGAAAACAGAGAATGGCTGCCAACACGACACGGCGGAGTTAATAATAAAAAAAAAAATAAAAATAATTAAAAAAAATTTTAAAAACCTAGTTATACACGCACATAAAAAGCCCACTCGTGTTCGAGTGAACTTGGGAGGTGCATGCATGCAGCCCACGAACGAAGAAGAAGATGATGACTGTGGTGTTGACAGGTGGTTCGGTGAGCCAGGTGCCCCTCAAGGTGAGCTTGGCTGTGTGGCCTCAGACCAACTGCACGGGTGTTTACGGTTGGTACAATTACGGTGATAACCAGATCTGCGCTGGTGGCGAGGAAGGCGAAGGCCCTTGTCAGGTATGTGTGTGTGTGTGTGTGTGTGTGTGTGTGTGTGTGTGTGTGTGTGTGTGCAGTGTGGAGGGTGCAATGGGGGGGGTGGGAGAAGGGGGGAAGGGTGTGTGTGTGTGTGTGTGTGTGTGTGTGTGTGTCTGTGTGCACGCGTGTGTGTGCTTGTGTGTGTGTGAGAGAGAGAGAGAGAGAGAGAGAGAGAAAAACCTAACAGTTACAGATACGTTCGTGTAACAATACAAAGGGAACTTTCATTTCAAGGGGAATAACTGAGACGTCTGTGTAACCATTTAATCAGAAGAAAAGGAACTTTCATTTCAAAGGGGAAAAACTAATAAAGATGTCCGTGTAACCATTTAATCAGAAGAAAAGGAAATTCCATTACAAGCGGGAAAACTAATAAAGATGTCCGTGTAACCATCTAATTAAAAGAAAAGGAAATTTCGTTACAAGGGGGAAAAACTAATGAAGATGTCCGTGTAAGAATGTAATCAGAAGGAAAGGAACTTTCATTACAAGGGGGGAAAACTAATAAAGATGTCCGTGTAAGAATGTAATCAGAAGGAAAGGAACTTTCATTACAAGGGGGGAAAACTAATAAAGATGTCCGTGTAAGAATGTAATCAGAAGGAAAGGAACTTTCATTACAAGGGGGAAAAACTAATAAAGATGTCCGTGTAAGAATGTAATCAGAAGAAAAGGAAATTCCATTACAAGGGGGGGGGGAAACTAATAAAGATGTCCGTGTAACCATTTAATCAGAAGAAAAGGAACTTTCATTACAAGCGGGAAAACTAATAAAGATGTCCGTGTAACCATCTAATCAGAAGAAAAGGAAATTTCGTTACAAGCGGGAAAACTAATAAAGATGTCCGTGTAACCATTTAATCAGAAGAAAAGGAACTTTCATTACAAGCGGGAAAACTAATAAAGATGTCCGTGTAACCATCTAATCAGAAGAAAAGGAAATTTCGTTACAAGCGGGAAAACTAATAAAGATGTCCGTGTAAGAATGTAATCAGAAGGAAAGGAACTTTCATTACAAGGGGGAAAAACTAATAAAGATGTCCGTGTAACCATCTAATCAGAAGAAAAGGAAATTCCATTACAAGGGGGGAGAGCTAATGACAATATCCGTGGAACCACTTAATCAAAAGAAAAGGAACTTCCATTACAAGGGGGGGCGGGGAGGCGGGGGGGGGCTAGGGTGGGGGACTAATAAAGATGTCCGTGTAACCATCTAATCAGAAGAAAAGGAAATTCCATTACAAGGGGGGAGAGCTAATGACAATATCCGTGGAACCACTTAATCAAAAGAAAAGGAACTTTCATTACAAGGGGGGGGGGGGAACTAATAAAGATGTCCGTGTAAGAATGTAATCAGAAGGAAAGGAACTTTCATTACAAGGGGGAAAAACTAATAAAGATGTCCGTGGAACCACTTAATCAAAAGAAAAGGAACTTTCATTACAAGGGGAGGAAGCTAATAAAGATGTCCGTGTAACCACTTAATCAAAAGAAAAGGAACTTTCATTACAAGGGGAGAAAGCTAATAAAGATGTCCGTGTAACCACTTAATCAAAAGAAAAGGAACTTTCATTACAAGGGGAGGAAGCTAATAAAGATGTCCGTGGAACCACTTAATCAAAAGAAAAGGAAATTTCATTACATGGGGAGGAAGCTAATAAAGATGTCCGTGTAACCACTTAATCAAAAGAAAAGGAAATTTCATTACAAGGGTGTTGGGGGAAGGGGGGGGGTGATAAAGATATCCGTGGAACCATCCTATTAGAAGAAGAAGAACTTCCATTAAACAACAACAACAACAACAACTTTCATTACAAGAGAATCAACTAACAGTTTCAAACACGTCTGTCTGTCCCCTGTGTGTGTGTGTGTGTGTGTGTGTGTGTGTGTGTGTGTGTGTGTGTGTGTGTGTGCTCAGGGAGACTCTGGGGGGCCCCTGGTCTGTGAGTGTGGGGGTGACACCTCCAATGTTGGCATCGTGTCCTACGGCTACGGTTGCGCCCGGGAAGGCTATCCCGCTGTCTTCGCCCGCGTGTCCAGTTACCTCCCCTGGATCAAGGACATCATGGACGAGGGCGAGGGTGAGGGTGAGGGTGAGGGCGAGGGTGAGGGTGAGGGTTGGCCGACTATCAACGTCAATGTGACCGTTGATGTGTCCGTTGGCGCAAACAGCGATTAGGTAATTGATGGGAGTCAAATCAGGTGAGGGGAAGTGAGCCTTCTCGTCTCACTGCCCAGACTGTGCACCGTGGGTCAGACCTGATCTGATCGGTGTTGATATTGATCACTGTTGATGTTGATCGGCTGTTGGATGCTGACATTAGTAGCTGTTGATATTGATCGTTGTTGATGTTGATCACTGCTGATATTGATCACTGCTGATGTTCGTCACTGTTGATATCGATCACTGTTGATATTGATTACTGTTGATATTGATCACTATTGATATTGGTCACTGCTGATCACTGCTGAGATTGATCACTATTGATATTGATTACTGTTGATATTGATCACTACTGATATTGATTACTGCTGATGTTGATCACTATTGATATTGATTACTGTTGATATTGATCACTGTCTATATTGATCACTGTTTAAATTGATCACCGTCGATTACTGTTGATATTGATCACTGTCTATATTGATCACTATTTAAATTGATCACCGTCGATCACTGTTGATATTGATCACTGTCGATGTTGATCACCGTCGATCACTGTTGATATTGATCACTGTTGATGTTGATCATTGTTGATCGCTGTTGATATTGATCACTGTTGATACTGATCACTGTTGTGTACGTCTGGTTCATGATGACCCTTGCTGTCTTGCTCTGTGGCAATCTTCTCCCTTCCTCACTGAATAAACAACGATGAGCATCGACACGAGTTTTCAGGGAGTTTCTTTCATGTCCTTTTTTTTTCTTCTTCTTCTTCTTTTTTTTTTTTCCTCATTCCTTACTTGTCCGTCTTATTTTCTTTCTCTTTCTTCTTCTTCTTCTTGTCTTTTTTCTCACTCATTTCGTCTCCTGTTTTCATAATTGCTTGATCGATTTACATATCGTTTACCCACACAACTTGAATTTTGACCTGATATGTCGGTTTGACATAAAATGATTCACAATCGTAATTATCAAGGACAAGGAAATCACAAAATCCCTGGCGAAGTGGTCCACATCGCAGACTGACGGCTGGGATGACACGGGTTCCATTCTCAGCAGCCTAATCAGAGTTGTGCTGTGGGCCTAAATAGGAATACTGGGACCAACCAGTCGAGTATCATCCACTTCACAGATGCGTGTGTGTGTGTGTGTGTGTGTGTGTGTGTGTGTGTGTGTGTGTGTGTGTGTGTGTGTGTGTGTGTGTGTGTGTTGTTCAAATTTCCTTACCAACACTGCATGTGTCTGTATCTTTCAGGCCTGGTTAACGCCGGGATGTCATTATGAAAGGAAGCGTAGAACACAGCCTTGTCTCAAACCTAAATAGACCCCCATACCATCATCAGCATTATCTTCATCATTCTCATTCACTACCGATATAGAAACAACAGGTCCCAAAATATGCGGACTTCACTTCCATGCCCTACTCTCGTGGTGACCTCAATTTCGAACCCCCTCCATCTTCCATTCTTGGGGTGAGTCTTGTCAAAGTTTTTGGTGTCAGTAGATTCATGAAGGATCGTCGCTGGAGGGACGTGGTGACGGTCTCCACTCTGGGGAAGACGCTCACTCTGCCTGGCTCAGTGACTTAAACGATTTATTGTCGCCAGTAGGGGGCTCAGTAGGTGGTGTCCTGCGACTGTTAATAGAACATACTAGGCACTACTGAACACCACCAAACTGACTCAGCAACAGTATGGGGTCTCCTCTGGTGTGTGGCCTCCTGGCGACCAAACATTAAGTTGGTTCATTTCTGGACTGCTGACGCTGGGACTGCGACACCCAAACTCAGGTGTGTCCGTGTGTGTGTGTGTGTGTGTGTGTGTGTGTGTGTGTGTGTGTGTGTGTGTTAGCCACTGAAACAACGCGGACGATCAGGTAGAACATATTAAAGATCCTGTAACCCATGTCGGTGTTCGGTGAGTTATGGAGACACGAAAATACCTAGCATGCACGAACCACGACAGAGTCATCGGCAAGTCGATGTTGGTCGTGTTACGGAAAGAAGAAGAAGAAACTACATAAAATGAAAGCAGGGACATGATGGAACCTGCCGACCGTAGACTGATGAACTCTTTTCATCACATGAGTGGAGTTTAACGCCGGATCTATGGGTTGTGCTCTATCATGTGTATGTACTTAACAACAACAACAACAACAACAATGATAATAATAATAATAATAACTTAGTGATAATACATTCACACATGACTGTGCAACTCAAAATGAATGCATCACCATGGTCAAGTTTGCCGACGATACTACTCTAGAAGGGCTGATTACGAACAGTGATGAGTCAAAATATAGGCCGGAAGAAGTACTGGAACTTGTCAGCTGGTGTGATAAAAACAAATTAGAACTCAACGTATCAAAAGCAAAAGAATTAATTTTAGATTTCACTGAACAGATCTGACCCCTTACCACTTGTCATTAAAGACAAGCAAGCAGAGATCATCAGCGATCATCACTTGTCATGAAATACAAGCAAGTAGAGATCATCAGCGAACTTTAAATTTCTCGGACTGATCATTTCCAACGATCTGAAATGGGAGAAAAATAGGAACAAATTGTTAAGAAATCACAACAGCGCCTGTATTTTCTTCGGCGCCTCAAAATGTTCGGACTTAAAAAACTGAGAAATCTTAGTTGATTTCTACTGAGCAGTCATTGAAAGTGTGCTAACGTTTGCTATTACTGTTTGGTACGGAAACATTTCCAAGGCAGAAGTTGCAGCCCTTAACAGAATCGTCAAAACTGCCACCAAAGTTGCCGGGGCTGATCTACCTCTCTAGAAGACATATATTATAAACTGCAACTCAAAAAAGCAAAATCAAGCAGCCAGGACGAATCACATCCAGCTTTTGGGATTTTCGAGATGCTCCCCTCTGGTCGACAGAACAGAAGTATAAGGACGAAAACCAATCGCTTCGCCAGCAGCTTTTTCCCCAAAGTAGTAAATGCCCTGTTTCCCGAACAAATCCAGTATGATAAACAGAATTGTGCAATCAAACAACCATGTACCTGAACATCTAGTCATCAGCCCCATCCCCATGTAATATGTGACTTCTGTTCAAACGTGTGTATGTGTGAGAGAGAGAGAGAGGGGGGAGGGGGGTCGTGCCACATGCATGTGTGAGTATGCACAAGTTTTAATTTTGATATGCACTTGTATGTATCCTGTTTTCTACTGTATCTGTGTTTGTGTATGATTTTCGATTTATATTCGTACCTTGTTATGTACTATCCCTCAATATTCCTTGTGACCCTGGTACACTTGGTGATAATTCTATTCTGTTCTAATAATAATGATAATATTATTATCAGTTATCATTACTACGTAATAATATAATAGTATCATACCAACAATAGTAATGATAGAATAGTTGTTGCTGCTGCTGTCTGGTCTAAAGATGGGGAAAGATTTGATATGCGTAGAAACCTTTGAAGTACACTTATCAGGGCCTATAATTATTATCTCAGTGATTGAAACCAAAGTAAATCATAATTACCGCCCTTGACGTAATTTCCGCTCCCCATGAGATGAAGACGGAAGTTCGCAGAAGAAGAGACTTAACAACCTCCATTCCATTTGTTTGTGTGCCATACTTGGGGCGGACACCACAAACCGGTATGTATTGATAACTGGTCGATAGATTCGAAAATTAACATGCTCGTCTAACCATTGCTGCACACAAAAACCAACAGCTTGTTCCTGAAGCATAAGATATTAGTCAAGAAAGTTTTATTTTTGTGCACGTTCAGTTGCAAACAGGAAGTAAATTCATTGGCATTGCAGCCCTCTCGACGAGTGAGCTTTTTCTTTCGTTAAGCCTTAGCATTGCTTTCGTGCACTGTCAAACACTTTTAAAGTGAAGTTCATGTTTTGTCATATTTAGCTTAAGTGATGTGAAGATAGTATCTTTGTCAGAATCTTCAAAATAATCGAAGATTTATGTCTCATTGAGGCGTGTCAGGTTCTGCTGGATAGTTTGGCACACACTTCCTGGTCGAGTTTTGTTCGTTAGTATCAGTATCGGTAGTGAGTGGGTGGGTGGGTGGGTGGGAACTGCAGGCTCCCCTGGGCCGAGCGCGGACCCTCGACAGCCGTCGGTCCTGACAAGGAGGCCGTTGTGACCGTGGCAGTCACCTGTGGGTTGACAGAGGCCCGATTTGTGGACTGAGTGGCAATATTGGTCGAGGAGCTTGACCTGACCGACAAGAAGTCGATCCCACTTGTCGGGGCTGTGTGTGTCACCCTGTGAGATGTGCTGGGCTGGGTCTGGTGGGGAGCGGACAAGGGGTTGGCCCCTGGTCCTCCCGGGAACCCAGCGTGCACCACAGGTGTGCCCCAGTACGAGTAGAATGGGGGTAACCACCCATAGGCACCAGCCATCCTGTGACCCCATCCCCAAGGGTCACTGGCGCCTTGACCTCCATGAAGGGAAAAACCTGGCCAAGTCGGAGAGAGGTCCGGTCCGACTTGGGTGTCAGTCCCGCCCGAAGACGAGCGGGCTGACTGCCCGGAACCGCCTGACACGCGCGGGCCTCCCCCAGCAGGGGAGACCGGCCGGATAGCGGGATGACGTGCAGAGCAGGTAGCCACGCGCCCCGAATCCCCTCCCGTGGGGAGACTGGGATGGCTTGGCCCAGGGTGGGCAAAGTAGAGGTCTCCCCCCAGAACCAAAATTTTCTTCCCCCTAGAAGGTGGTGGGGGAGGGGGGTCGACAGAGAAGGGAGGAGGGGGAACAGCAATGAGGCCCCTGAGGGCCGTCTCCGAGTGGGGGCCCGGGTAACGGCCGTGCGCGGCCTCCCCTTGGGGGTTTGCGCCTAGCTGCGAGTCCTCACTGCCAAGAGAGGACTTGCCACTCCCCCCTCTCCCTGCCTCGCGCTGGGACACCTCAGGAGGCGACGCTCGTACCCCTTTCCCACCGCTCCCCTTCATGACCGTTTTACCGGTACGAGAGTCGCCGCCTCCGTGATCAGCGTCTAAAGACTTCTCGCCGCGGTCCATATCAGGAGGAATCATGAGCTCCGGGCCTGGGAGAGTCTCTTGCCGAGTCTCAATCCCAGCCTCATGATTCCTGCCTTCGTGGGATGGCATACGAGGTATGGTACCCGTGCTTAGGCACCCAGCGAAAGTCCAGTCCCCAACAGAGAAAAGAAAGACAGGATCGACTTAGAGGTAGAGAAAAACGAACGAATCGAGGGGGCCGAGTCTAATCGAGTACACAGAATGTAAGAATACAATAAACACAAGCTGCATGCAGCAAAATAAGGCCAAATGAATATGCTTAATAGCCAAAAAAAGCGTAAGACGAGACAGAGCGTAAACCTGACAAGATGGCGTGGAGAGCCTTGGCCAGAGCAATGATTCAGCGCTTATAGCTTTTAGAAGCGTTTGATTGGCTAAGAGCGGACCGGGAAAGACGGCTCGTCTTTTCACTGTTAGCCGCGCGAAATTTGGCCAAGCAGAGCAAACCGATAGGCCTAGTTTGCATCAGTTTGACATGGTAAGTATATGTATCACCAAACATGGAGTATAACACAAACTCCTCCTATCGGTAGCTCAAGGAGGTGTCACTGCGTTCGGGCAAATCCATATACGCTACACCACATATACCAAGCAGATGCCTGACCAGCAGCACGACCCAACACACTTCGTCAGGCCTTGAGAAGAAAAAAAAGAAGAAAAAAAGATAATAATAACAATAATAACAATAAATGAAAAAAAAACAAAAAAAACAATAATGATGATAAATAAGCAAATAAATTTAAAACATGCAAACACACATTCACACATACACACACACATGCATAACACTAACATATGCAACAAACATGCAGTTTCACAGATACGAAAGCACAAACAAATACACATGAACGTACATGAGCCCCGATACACACCCACACACACACACACACACACACACCATCTCCCAAATTACCCTGCAAAGGAATATGCAGCTATAATAGCAGAGTGGTTTAATTAAGCGTTGGACTGACTTTCAATCTGAGGGTCCCGGGTTCGAATCACGGTAACGGCGCCTGGTGGATAAAGGTAGGGGATTTTTCCGATCTGCCAGGTCAACATATAATTATGTGCAGACCTGCTAGTGCCTGAACCCCTTTCGTGTGTACACGCACGCAGAAGATCAAATACGCACGTTAAAGATCCTGTAACCCATGTCGGTGTTCGGTGGGTTATGGAGACACGAAAATACCTAGCATGCATGAACCACGACAGAGTCATCGGCAAGTCGATGTTGGTCGTGTTACGGAAAGAAGAAGAAGAAACTACATAAAATGAAAGCAGAGACATGATGGAACCTGCCGACCGTAGACTGATGAACTCTTTTCATCACATGAGTGGAGTTTAACGCCGGATCTATGGGTTGTGCTCTATCATGTGTATGTACTTAACAACAACAACAATGATAATAATAATAATAATAATAATAATAACTTAGTGATAATACATTCACACATGACTGTGCAACTCAAAATGAATGCAACACCATGGTCAAGTTTGCCGACGATACTACTCTAGAACGGCTGATTACGAACAGTGATGAGTCAAAATATAGGCCAGAAGAAGTACTGGAACTTGTCAGCTGGTGTGATAAAAACAAATTAGAACTCAACGTATCAAAAGCAAAAGAATTAATTTTAGATTTCACTGAACAGATCTGACCCCTTACCACTTGTCATTAAAGACAAGCAAGCAGAGATCATCAGCGATCATCACTTGTCATGAAATACAAGCAAGTAGAGATCATCAGCGAACTTTAAATTTCTTGGACTGATCATTTCCAACGATCTGAAATGGGAGAAAAATAGGAACAAATTGTTAAGAAATCACAACAGCGCCTGTATTTTCTTCGGCGCCTCAAAAAGTTCGGACTTAAAAAACTGAGAAATCTTAGTTGATTTCTACTGAGCAGTCATTGAAAGTGTGCTAACGTTTGCTATTACTGTTTGGTACGGAAACATTTCCAAGGCAGAAGTTGCAGCCCTTAACAGAATCGTCAAAACTGCCACCAAAGTTGCCGGGGCTGATCTACCTCTCTAGAAGACATATATTATAAACTGCAACTCAAAAAAGCAAAATCAAGCAGCCAGGACGAATCACATCCAGCTTTTGGGATTTTCGAGATGCTCCCCTCTGGTCGACAGAACAGAAGTATAAGGACGAAAACCAGTCGCTTCGCCAGCAGCTTTTTCCCCAAAGTAGTAAATGCCCTGTTTCCCGAACAAATCCAGTATGATAAACAGAATTGTGCAATCAAACAACCATGTACCCGAACATCTAGTCATCAGCCCCATCCCCATGTAATGTGACTTCTGTTCAAACGTGTGTGTGAGAGAGAGAGAGCGGGGGGGGGGGGGGGGGGGGGGTCGTGCCACATGCATGTGTGAGTATGCACAAGTTTTAATTTTGATATGCACTTGTATGTATCCTGTTTTCTACTGTATCTGTGTTTGTGTATGATTTTCGATTTATATTCGTACCTTGTTATGTACTATCCCCCAATATTCCTTGTGACCCTGGTACACTTGGTGATAATTCTATTCTGTTCTAATAATAATGATAATATTATTATCAGTTATCATTACTACGTAATAATATAATAGTATCATATCAACAATAGTAATGATAGAATAGTTGTTGCTGCTGCTGTCTGGTCTAAAGATGGGGAAAGATTTGATATGCGTAGAAACCTTTGAAGTACACTTATCAGGGCCTATAATTATTATCTCAGTGATTGAAACCAAAGTAAATCATAATTACCGCCCTTGACGTAATTTCCGCTCCCCATGAGATGAAGACGGAAGTTCGCAGAAGAAGAGACTTAACAACCTCCATTCCATTTGTTTGTGTGCCATACTTGGGGCGGACACCACAAACCGGTATGTATTGATAACTGGTCGATAGATTCGAAAATTAACATGCTCGTCTAACCATTGCTGCACACAAAAACCAACAGCTTGTTCCTGAAGCATAAGATATTTGTCAAGAAAGTTTTATTTTTGTGCATGTTCAGTTGCAAACAGGAAGTAAATTCATTGGCATTGCAGCCCTCTCGACGAGTGAGCTTTTTCTTTCGTTAAGCCTTAGCATTGCTTTCGTGCACTGTCAAACACTTTTAAAGTGAAGTTGATGTTTTGTCATATTTAGCTTAAGTGATGTGAAGATAGTATCTTTGTCAGAATCTTCAAAATAATCGAAGATTTATGTCTCATTGAGGCGTGTCAGGTTCTGCTGGATAGTTTGGCACACACTTCCTGGTCGAGTTTTGTTCGTTAGTATCAGTATCGGTAGTGGGTGGGTGGGTGGGAACTGCAGGCTCCCCTGGGCCGAGCGGGGACCCTCGACAGCCGTCGGTCCTGACAAGGAGGCCGTTGTGACCGTGGCAGTCACCTGTGGGTTGACAGAGGCCCGATTTGTGGACTGAGTGGCAATATTGGTCGAGGAGCTTGACCTGACCGACAAGAAGTCGATCCCACTTGTCGGGGCTGTGTGTGTCACCCTGTGAGATGTGCTGGGCTGGGTCTGGTGGGGAGCGGACAAGGGGTTGGCCCCTGGTCCTCCCGGGAACCCAGCGTGCACCACAGGTGTGCCCCAGTACGAGTAGAATGGGGGTAACCACCCATAGGCACCAGCCATCCTGTGACCCCATCCCCAAGGGTCACTGGCGCCTTGACCTCCATGAAGGGAAAAACCTGGCCAAGTCGGAAAGAGGTCCGGTCCGACTTGGGTGTCAGTCCCGCCCGAAGACGAGCGGGCTGACTGCCCGGAACCGCCTGACACGCGCGGGCCTCCCCCAGCAGGGGAGACCGGCCGGATAGCGGGATGACGTGCAGAGCAGGTAGCCACGCGCCCCGAATCCCCTCCCGTGGGGAGACTGGGGTGGCTTGGCCCAGGGTGGGCAAAGTAGAGGTCTCCCCCCGGAACCAAAATTTTCTTCCCCCCAGAAGGTGGTGGGGGAGGGGGGTCGACAGAGAAGGGAGGAGGGGGAACAGCAATGAGGCCCCTGAGGGCCGTCTCCGAGTGGGGGCCCGGGTAACAGCCGGGCGCGGCCTCCCCTTGGGGGTTTGCGCCTAGCTGCGAGTCCTCACTGCCAAGAGAGGACTTGCCACTCGCCCCTCTCCCTGCCTCGCACTGGGACACCTCAGGAGGCGACGCTCGTACCCCTTTCCCACCGCTCCCCTTCATGACCGTTTTACCGGTACGAGAGTCGCCGCCTCCGCGATCAGCGTCTAAAGACTTCTCGCCGCGGTCCGTATCAGGAGGAATCATGAGCTCCGGGCCTGGGAGAGTCTCTTGCCGAGTCTCAATCCCAGCCTCATGATTCCTGCCTTCGTGGGATGGCATACGAGGTATGGTACCCGTGCTTAGGCACCCAGCGAAAGTCCGATCCCCAACAGAGAAAGGAAAGACAGGATCGACTGAGAGGTAGAGAAAAACGAACGAATCGAGGGGGCCGAGTCTAATCGAGTACACAGAATGTAAGAATACAATAAACACAAGCTGCATGCAGCAAAATAAGGCCAAATGAATACGCTTAATAGCCAAAAAAAAGCGTAAGACGAGACAGAGCGTAAACCTGACAAGATGGCGTGGAGAGCCTTGGCCAGAGCAATGATTCAGCGCTTATAGCTTTTAGAAGCGTTTGATTGGCTAAGAGCGGACCGGGAAAGACGGCTCGTCTTTTCACTGTTAGCCGCGCGAAATTTGGCCAAGCAGAGCAAACCGATAGGCCTAGTTTGCATCAGTTTGACATGGTAAGTATATGTATCACCAAACATGGAGTATAACACAAACTCCTCCTATCGGTAGCTCAAGGAGGTGTCACTGCGTTCGGGCAAATCCATATACGCTACACCACATATACCAAGCAGAAGCCTGACCAGCAGCACAACCCAACACACTTGGTCAGGCCTTGAGAAGAAAAAAAAGAAGAAAAAAAGATAATAATAACAATAATAACAATAAATGAAAAAAACAAAACAAAACAATAATGATGATAAATAAGCAAATAAATTTAAAACATGCAGACACACATTCACACATACACACACACATGCATAACACTAACATATGCAACAAACATGCAGTTTCACAGATACGAAAGCACAAACAAATACACATGAACGTACATGAGCCCCGATACACACCCACACACACACACACACACACCATCTCCCAAATTACCCTGCAAAGGAATATGTAGCTATAATAGCAGAGTGGTTTAATTAAGCGTTGGACTGACTTTCAATCTGAGGGTCCCGGGTTCGAATCACGGTAACGGCGCCTGGTGGATAAAGGGAGGGGATTTTTCCGATCTGCCAGGTCAACATATAATCATGTGCAGACCTGCTAGTGCCTGAACCCCTTTCGTGTGTACACGCACGCAGAAGATCAAATACGCACGTTAAAGATCCTGTAACCCATGTCGGTGTTCGGTGGGTTATGGAGACACGAAAATACCTAGCATGCATGAACCATGACAGAGTCATCGGCAAGTCGATGTTGGTCGTGTTACGGAAAGAAGAAGAAGAAACTACATAAAATGAAAGCAGAGACATGATGGAACCTGCCGACCGTAGACTGATGAACTCTTTTCATCACATGAGTGGAGTTTAACGCCGGATCTATGGGTTGTGCTCTATCATGTGTATGTACTTAACAACAACAACAATGATAATAATAATAATAATAATAACTTAGTGATAATACATTCACACATGACTGTGCAACTCAAAATGAATGCAACACCATGGTCAAGTTTGCCGACGATACTACTCTAGAACGGCTGATTACGAACAGTGATGAGTCAAAATATAGGCCGGAAGAAGTACTGGAACTTGTCAGCTGGTGTGATAAAAACAAATTAGAACTCAACGTATCAAAAGCAAAAGAATTAATTTTAGATTTCACTGAACAGATCTGACCCCTTACCACTTGTCATTAAAGACAAGCAAGCAGAGATCATGAGCGATCATCACTTGTCATGAAATACAAGCAAGTAGAGATCATCAGCGAACTTTAAATTTCTCGGACTGATCATTTCCAACGATCTGAAATGGGAGAAAAATAGGAACAAATTGTTAAGAAATCACAACAGCGCCTGTATTTTCTTCGGCGCCTCAAAATGTTCGGACTTAAAAAACTGAGAAATCTTAGTTGATTTCTACTGAGCAGTCATTGAAAGTGTGCTAACGTTTGCTATTACTGTTTGGTACGGAAACATTTCCAAGGCAGAAGTTGCAGCCCTTAACAGAATCGTCAAAACTGCCACCAAAGTTGCCGGGGCTGATCTACCTCTCTAGAAGACATATATTATAAACTGCAACTCAAAAAAGCAAAATCAAGCAGCCAGGACGAATCACATCCAGCTTTTGGGATTTTCGAGATGCTCCCCTCTGGTCGACAGAACAGAAGTATAAGGACGAAAACCAATCGCTTCGCCAGCAGCTTTTTCCCCAAAGTAGTAAATGCCCTGTTTCCCGAACAAATCCAGTATGATAAACAGAATTGTGCAATCAAACAACCATGTACCTGAACATCTAGTCATCAGCCCCATCCCCATGTAATATGTGACTTCTGTTCAAACGTGTGTATGTGTGAGAGAGAGAGAGAGGGGGGAGGGGGGTCGTGCCACATGCATGTGTGAGTATGCACAAGTTTTAATTTTGATATGCACTTGTATGTATCCTGTTTTCTACTGTATCTGTGTTTGTGTATGATTTTCGATTTATATTCGTACCTTGTTATGTACTATCCCTCAATATTCCTTGTGACCCTGGTACACTTGGTGATAATTCTATTCTGTTCTAATAATAATGATAATATTATTATCAGTTATCATTACTACGTAATAATATAATAGTATCATACCAACAATAGTAATGATAGAATAGTTGTTGCTGCTGCTGTCTGGTCTAAAGATGGGGAAAGATTTGATGTGCGTAGAAACCTTTGAAGTACACTTATCAGGGCCTATAATTATTATCTCAGTGATTGAAACCAAAGTAAATCATAATTACCGCCCTTGACGTAATTTCCGCTCCCCATGAGATGAAGACGGAAGTTCGCAGAAGAAGAGACTTAACAACCTCCATTCCATTTGTTTGTGTGCCATACTTGGGGCGGACACCACAAACCGGTATGTATTGATAACTGGTCGATAGATTCGAAAATTAACATGCTCGTCTAACCATTGCTGCACACAAAAACCAACAGCTTGTTCCTGAAGCATAAGATATTAGTCAAGAAAGTTTTATTTTTGTGCATGTTCAGTTGCAAACAGGAAGTAAATTCATTGGCATTGCAGCCCTCTCGACGAGTGAGCTTTTTCTTTCGTTAAGCCTTAGCATTGCTTTCGTGCACTGTCAAACACTTTTAAAGTGAAGTTGATGTTTTGTCATATTTAGCTTAAGTGATGTGAAGATAGTATCTTTGTCAGAATCTTCAAAATAATCGAAGATTTATGTCTCATTGAGGCGTGTCAGGTTCTGCTGGATAGTTTGGCACACACTTCCTGGTCGAGTTTTGTTCGTTAGTATCAGTATCGGTAGTGGGTGGGTGGGTGGGAACTGCAGGCTCCCCTGGGCCGAGCGGGGACCCTCGACAGCCGTCGGTCCTGACAAGGAGGCCGTTGTGACCGTGGCAGTCACCTGTGGGTTGACAGAGGCCCGATTTGTGGACTGAGTGGCAATATTGGTCGAGGAGCTTGACCTGACCGACAAGAAGTCGATCCCACTTGTCGGGGCTGTGTGTGTCACCCTGTGAGATGTGCTGGGCTGGGTCTGGTGGGGAGCGGACAAGGGGTTGGCCCCTGGTCCTCCCGGGAACCCAGCGTGCACCACAGGTGTGCCCCAGTACGAGTAGAATGGGGGTAACCACCCATAGGCACCAGCCATCCTGTGACCCCATCCCCAAGGGTCACTGGCGCCTTGACCTCCATGAAGGGAAAAACCTGGCCAAGTCGGAGAGAGGTCCGGTCCGACTTGGGTGTCAGTCCCGCCCGAAGACGAGCGGGCTGACTGCCCGGAACCGCCTGACACGCGCGGGCCTCCCCCAGCAGGGGAGACCGGCCGGATAGCGGGATGACGTGCAGAGCAGGTAGCCACGCGCCCCGAATCCCCTCCCGTGGGGAGACTGGGGTGGCTTGGCCCAGGGTGGGCAAAGTAGAGGTCTCCCCCCGGAACCAAAATTTTCTTCCCCCCAGAAGGTGGTGGGGGAGGGGGGTCGACAGAGAAGGGAGGAGGGGGAACAGCAATGAGGCCCCTGAGGGCCGTCTCCGAGTGGGGGCCCGGGTAACAGCCGGGCGCGGCCTCCCCTTGGGGGTTTGCGCCTAGCTGCGAGTCCTCACTGCCAAGAGAGGACTTGCCACTCGCCCCTCTCCCTGCCTCGCACTGGGACACCTCAGGAGGCGACGCTCGTACCCCTTTCCCACCGCTCCCCTTCATGACCGTTTTACCGGTACGAGAGTCGCCGCCTCCGCGATCAGCGTCTAAAGACTTCTCGCCGCGGTCCGTATCAGGAGGAATCATGAGCTCCGGGCCTGGGAGAGTCTCTTGCCGAGTCTCAATCCCAGCCTCATGATTCCTGCCTTCGTGGGATGGCATACGAGGTATTGTACCCGTGCTTAGGCACCCAGCGAAAGTCCGATCCCCAACAGAGAAAGGAAAGACAGGATCGACTGAGAGGTAGAGAAAAACGAACGAATCGAGGGGGCCGAGTCTAATCGAGTACACAGAATGTAAGAATACAATAAACACAAGCTGCATGCAGCAAAATAAGGCCAAATGAATACGCTTAATAGCCAAAAAAAAGCGTAAGACGAGACAGAGCGTAAACCTGACAAGATGGCGTGGAGAGCCTTGGCCAGAGCAATGATTCAGCGCTTATAGCTTTTAGAAGCGTTTGATTGGCTAAGAGCGGACCGGGAAAGACGGCTCGTCTTTTCACTGTTAGCCGCGCGAAATTTGGCCAAGCAGAGCAAACCGATAGGCCTAGTTTGCATCAGTTTGACATGGTAAGTATATGTATCACCAAACATGGAGTATAACACAAACTCCTCCTATCGGTAGCTCAAGGAGGTGTCACTGCGTTCGGGCAAATCCATATACGCTACACCACATATACCAAGCAGATGCCTGACCAGCAGCACAACCCAACACACTTGGTCAGGCCTTGAGAAGAAAAAAAAGAAGAAAAAAAGATAATAATAACAATAATAACAATAAATGAAAAAAACAAAACAAAACAATAATGATGATAAATAAGCAAATAAATTTAAAACATGCAGACACACATTCACACATACACACACACATGCATAACACTAACATATGCAACAAACATGCAGTTTCACAGATACGAAAGCACAAACAAATACACATGAACGTACATGAGCCCCGATACACACCCACACACACACACACACACACACCATCTCCCAAATTACCCTGCAAAGGAATATGCAGCTATAATAGCGGAGTGGTTTAATTAAGCGTTGGACTGACTTTCAATCTGAGGGTCCCGGGTTCGAATCACGGTAACGGCGCCTGGTGGATAAAGGTAGGGGATTTTTCCGATCTGCCAGGTCAACATATAATTATGTGCAGACCTGCTAGTGCCTGAACCCCTTTCGTGTGTACACGCACGCAGAAGATCAAATACGCACGTTAAAGATCCTGTAACCCATGTCGGTGTTCGGTGGGTTATGGAGACACGAAAATACCTAGCATGCATGAACCACGACAGAGTCATCGGCAAGTCGATGTTGGTCGTGTTACGGAAAGAAGAAGAAGAAACTACATAAAATGAAAGCAGAGACATGATGGAACCTGCCGACCGTAGACTGATGAACTCTTTTCATCACATGAGTGGAGTTTAACGCCGGATCTATGGGTTGTGCTCTATCATGTGTATGTACTTAACAACAACAACAATGATAATAATAATAATAATAATAACTTAGTGATAATACATTCACACATGACTGTGCAACTCAAAATGAATGCAACACCATGGTCAAGTTTGCCGACGATACTACTCTAGAACGGCTGATTACGAACAGTGATGAGTCAAAATATAGGCCGGAAGAAGTACTGGAACTTGTCAGCTGGTGTGATAAAAACAAATTAGAACTCAACGTATCAAAAGCAAAAGAATTAATTTTAGATTTCACTGAACAGATCTGACCCCTTACCACTTGTCATTAAAGACAAGCAAGCAGAGATCATCAGCGATCATCACTTGTCATGAAATACAAGCAAGTAGAGATCATCAGCGAACTTTAAATTTCTTGGACTGATCATTTCCAACGATCTGAAATGGGAGAAAAATAGGAACAAATTGTTAAGAAATCACAACAGCGCCTGTATTTTCTTCGGCGCCTCAAAAAGTTCGGACTTAAAAAACTGAGAAATCTTAGTTGATTTCTACTGAGCAGTCATTGAAAGTGTGCTAACGTTTGCTATTACTGTTTGGTACGGAAACATTTCCAAGGCAGAAGTTGCAGCCCTTAACAGAATCGTCAAAACTGCCACCAAAGTTGCCGGGGCTGATCTACCTCTCTAGAAGACATATATTATAAACTGCAACTCAAAAAAGCAAAATCAAGCAGCCAGGACGAATCACATCCAGCTTTTGGGATTTTCGAGATGCTCCCCTCTGGTCGACAGAACAGAAGTATAAGGACGAAAACCAATCGCTTCGCCAGCAGCTTTTTCCCCAAAGCAGTAAATGCCCTGTTTCCCGAACAAATCCAGTATGATAAACAGAATTGTGCAATCAAACAACCATGTACCCGAACATCTAGTCATCAGCCCCATCCCCATGTAATGTGACTTCTGTTCAAACGTGTGTGTGAGAGAGCGGGGGGGGGGGGGGGGTCGTGCCACATGCATGTGTGAGTATGCACAAGTTTTAATTTTGATATGCACTTGTATGTATCCTGTTTTCTACTGTATCTGTGTTTGTGTATGATTTTCGATTTATATTCGTACCTTGTTATGTACTATCCCTCAATATTCCTTGTGACTCTGGTACACTTGGTGATAAAGACATTCTATTCTGTTCTAATAATAATGATAATATTATTATCAGTTATCATTACTACGTAATAATATAATAGTATCATACCAACAATAGTAATGATAGAATAGTTGTTGCTGCTGCTGTCTGGTCTAAAGATGGGGAAAGATTTGATGTGCGTAGAAACCTTTGAAGTACACTTATCAGGGCCTATAATTATTATGTCAGTGATGGAAACGAAAGTAAATCATAATTACCTCCCTTGACGTAATTTCCGCTCCACATGAGAAGAAGACGGAAGTTCGCAGAAGAAGAGACTAAACAACCTCCATTCCATTTGTTTGTGTGCCATACTTGGGGTGGACACCACAAACCGGTATGTATTGATAACTGGTCGATAGATTCGAAAATTAACTTGCTCGTCTAACCATTGCTGCACACAAAAACCAACAGCTTGGTCCTGAAGCATAAGATATTTGTCAAGAAGGTTTTATTATTGTGCATGTTCAGTTGCAAACAGGAAGTAAATTCATTGGCATTGCAGCCCTCTCGACGAGTGAGCTTTTTCTTTCGTTAAGCCTTAGCATTGCTTTCGTGCACTGTCAAACACTTTTAAAGTGAAGTTCATGTTTTGTCATATTTAGCTAAAGTGATGTGAAGATAGTATCTTTGTCAAAATCTTCAAAATAATCGAAGATTTATGTCTCATTGAGGCGTGTCCCGTTCTACTGGATAGTTTGGCACACACTTCCTGGTTGAGTTTTGTTCGTTTGTATCAGCAGGCCGGTTGTTATTATTGCGTTACCAGCAAATCTGTCAGCCCACTCATTTCCCTTAACACCTGCATGTCCTGGGCAGTATGTCCATGTAAGTTTTTTAATCTGAAAGTTGCACATTGCCTCATGCCACTCTGGGCTTCCTATTGACATTCCACTTTCAATTTTCTGTATGAGGTTCATGGAGTCTGTTAGAATCATGGCATGTTGGTTTCCAGGTATATGGATAGATGATAGCCACTGGAGAGCATGTGTTACAGCTTCAACTTCCATTGTTAGGCTGGAGTTTGTTACTTTGTAGGCAGCATTCTTTTCCCTAATTCAATTATTTTTCCTTTTTGTTTTGCAGTGAATCCCCAACCGGATTGGTCTTTGGTGACTGAGCCATCTGTGTATATGATGATGTCCTCTGCTGTTTTCTTCTATGAGTAGCTTCACTTCTGCATCAGTTTTGCACTCTGGCCATTCCCAACAATGTCTTCCTAGAGTGGGTGAAATGGCTGTGTTGAATCGATGATTTTCAGGTTTTCCCCTCATTCTTTTGTTTCTTTCAGGTTTTGTAGTCGGCATACTAGCTGGATTGTGTCTTCTGCTTGCCCCATCCATGATATGTTTGTTAGAAAACCGGAAGTCAGCGAAAAGTTCAGCCCTTTCACCTCTGGAACATTCCTGATAAGGCAACATGGCGACTCTGTCCGCTGAAACTGAAAGTACGTTTGACTCCATGAAAGTTAAAGACTTGAAAGAGTATTTAAAAAAAGAACGGACAACTGATAAATGGCATGAAAGTTGAACTTGCTTGTCATGCAAAAATGTTCTGTTGTCGTTGTACCAGAAACAAGAAGGCGAAGTCAAGTCAGTTTCTGCTGTCACAGTGACATGAGCCTCCCGAAAAAAAAATTTAAAAACCAAACTGAAGAAATAAGTGTCGCTCCTGTGTGTGACCTATTCATTTATAATCTATATACATTCTAGCATTTCATATTGTTGCTACAAAGTATGAGTGTGTGTGTGTGTGTGTGTGTGTGTGTGTGTGTGTTCTAAAAACAGATTTCAAACTTGAGAAAATGGCCAGTGCTGTTCCAATGATTTTATCTTTTTCTGGCTTTCTATCTCATTACTTTAAAAAAAAAAATGTTGGAGTAGCTTTAATATATATTGTGGGGATGAGAGTTGTGGAGTTGAGCATGGAAATCTGTGGGGAGAAGAGTGGTGCAGTTTTAGCATGGAAATTTGTGGGGAGAAGAGTGGTGCAGTTTTAGCATGGAAATCTGTGGGGAGAAGGGTGGTGCAGTTTTAGCATGGAAATCTGTGGGGAGAAGAGTGGTGCAGTTTTAGGAAGAGTGGTGCAGTTTTAGCATGGAAATCTGTGGGGAGAAGAGTGGTGCAGTTTTAGGAAGAGTGGTGCAGTTTTAGCATGGAAGTCTGTGGGGAGAAGAGTGGTGCAGTTTTAGCATGGAAATCTGTGGGGAGAAGAGTGGTGCAGTTTTAGGAAGAGTGGTGCAGTTTTAGCATGGAAATCTGTGGGGAGAAGGGTGGTGCAGTTTTAGGAAGAGTGGTGCAGTTTTAGCATGGAAGTCTGTGGGGAGAAGAGTGGTGCAGTTTTAGCATGGAAATCTGTGGGGAGAAGAGTGGTGCAGTTTTAGCATGGAAATCTGTGGGGAGAAGGGTGGTGCAGTTTTAGCATGGGAGAAGAGTGGTGCAGTTTTAGCATGGAAATCTGTGGGGAGAAGGGTGGTGCAGTTTTAGCATGGAAATCTGTGGGGAGAAGGGTGGTGCAGTTTTAGCATGGAAATCTGTGGGGAGAAGGGTGGTGGAGTTTTAGCATGGAAATCTGTGGGGAGAAGAGTGGTGCAGTTTTAGCATGGGAGAAGAGTGGTGCAGTTTTAGCATGGAAATCTGTGGGGAGAAGAGTGGTGCAGTTTTAGCATGGAAATCTGTGGGGAGAAGAGTGGTGCAGTTTTAGCATGGAAATCTGTGGGGAGAAGAGTGGTGCAGTTTTAGCATGGAAATCTGTGGGGAGAAGGGTGGTGGAGTTTTAGCATGGAAATCTGTGGGGAGAAGAGTGGTGCAGTTTTAGCATGGAAATCTGTGGGGAGAAGGGTGGTGGAGTTTTAGCATGGAAATCTGTGGGGAGAAGAGTGGTGCAGTTTTAGCATGGAAATCTGTGGGGAGAAGAGTGGTGCAGTTTTAGCATGGGAGAAGAGTGGTGCAGTTTTAGCATGGAAATGTGTGGGGAGAAGGGTGGTGGAGTTGTTGCATGGAACTTGATTAAAAATAATAATCATCAAGACTGATTCATGTGTGTTTCATCACAGTTGCATTGATGATTTACTGCAAGGAAAGAATGATTTCATGTTATGGTGTAGCATGCATGCATGTGTGCATACAGTACTCACTCATACATCATGTCAAGTGACATGTATCGATAAGTCTTCTCAAGACTCCCAGACATTCAGACACACCAGTTTGGTGCACACAATCAGCTGACCTGTTTACCGAAAATGGATATGTCTGTACTTTCACCAGGTTGAAATATGTATTTCTTTTATGGAAACTTGTAAGATCTTTATATTTAACAACTGGCCAAAGGATTGACACACACATACCTGCTTTCTCTTTGATGCCATTTTTTTTTTAGAAGCTGGTAGTGCTGTAAATTCTTAGTGTAGATATTTGCATTTATTTACATTAGCATGCCCCACCTCCCATTTTTTCAATTTCCTTTGGTGTTTTTATTATATTTTTGACAGTCCAAATTTGATTGTACAGATTTGACAAGTAAACTATATATATATATATATATATATATATATATATATATATATATATATATATATATATATATATATATATATATATAGTCCAGATTTGATTGTATAGATCTGACAAGTAAACAACAACAACAACAACATATATATATATATATGTGTGTGTGTGTGTGTGTGTTGTTGTTGTTGTTGTTGTTTACTTGTCAAATCTGTATAATCAAATTTGGACTGTCAAAAGAGTACAGGGTTAACAGGTCTGAGTCAAATACAGACAGACATGAAGAAAAAATGTTCTCTTTTCTTTTTTGTTTCATTCAGTCATACCTAAATGCTAAACAAGTAACAATTGCCAAAACAATTTGAGTTATTTATGATGTGAGCTCCATTTAGTTTTGGATGATGTGCATGTGTGTGTGTGTGTTTGTGTGTGTGTGTGCATCTGTATTGAAGTGTAACATCTATATTCACAAGGTTTTGATTTTTTTTTTTCCAAGATCAGAAAGAAAAAAAAAAACTCAGAACTTCTTGGCATTGAATCTTAACTGGTTTGAACCACACTGTGCCTACACACCTTTCTCCCTCAAATAGAAGAAGAAGAAAAAAGAAGAAGAAAAATCACAGCTACAGTTTCTGAAGTCTTATTTAAATGCACCACATGATCAGTATCATTAGCGAGCAGAGCAGTGGGTATAAGCTTTGGCTGTTGAAATCAAATTATCTCATGTATTTAAGTGATGTATATATTGCAGGTCAATCAACGTTATATCAGATAAATATAAACAGTATATAAGCAGTTGCAATATTTGTTCACATCAGTAAGAAAAAATAAAAACAAAAAAGAAACAAACCAAGAGCATTCAATTCCCAAGAAGAAAGCTTTTAAAAAAAAAAAAATTCTTTATACACAGATGATAATCTGACTGTGTTACACAATTTATGAATTTGTCAATACCTGTGATGCTTATGAATCAATCCACTGTCAGTTAACACATGCACGCACACACGCACGCACACATGCTACCTCTTTTTTATGCAATGTTTACAAATTGACACCCACTACTGTAACCACTCCTAAATAATGTCATTTCATGACAAAACAGTCTTCAGGGCCCTCATAAGTCATCTTCCACTTTGTCATCAGTGTCATACAGGTGTAAAGGGGGAAGCAAAGCTGTCAGATCATTACATAATTATTTTTACTTCCAGATTTGTGAAACTGAGCATTACATGTTTCCACATAAATTTTGTAAAATTGCTGTCAGCAATTTTTTTTTCTAACTAGCAAGGTCTGTAGAGACTTCTGTTAGTATTACAGAGGAAGGTCATAAAACAACAACAAAAAACAAAAGAACAACAACAGCAACAACAACAAATAAAAACAAACCAAAAAAACAAAACAAACAAGAACAACAAAAACAAAAACAAACTAAAAAACACCCCAAAACTGCTTCATTCCTTCTACAAATGATGTATGAAAATTTCTGCAACAACTCGTTAAGTGTTTGCTGACAGAATATTGTGGTGCCAGTGGCAATATTTTGGTAATTATAGACCGGAACATGTGTACACTTGATGTGAATGATGATGATAACATTATTGGTAACACATGTACACTTGATGTGAGATGATGATGATGAAGGTAAGGTTGATGTACAGATCACTTGTGATGTGAGATGGTAATGATATGATTATTGGTAACATATGTACACTTGATGCAAGACAATGACAGTAATGCTATCAAAAACACATATACAGTTGATATGATATGATGATTGCTGGCAATGAAATGATATTGGCAGTTTGCAGTTTCAGATCGAAACTGGTATGTTGTTTTTTCTGCGCTTTCAGTCTGGTGCGGTCTTCGCTGTCGGCTTGACAGTGACCAGACAGTGTGAACTGGTGCTGCTGCCACTGTGTTCCGCACTGCAGTCTCTGCACACCACTGACACAGCTGTGAGTGGACAGTTATGATGATCAGATTTTGATGACACGTGTACACTTGATGTGAGCTGATGATGGTGATGATGAGATTATTGATGACACGTGTACACTTGATGTGAGCTGATGATGGTGATGATGAGATTATTGATGACACGTGTACACTTTATGTGAGCTGATGATGATGAGGTTATTGATAACATGTGTACACTTGATGCGAGCTGATGATGATGAGAATTTGATAACACATGTACACTTGAAGTCAGGAGATGATGAGATTATTGATAACACGTTTACACTTGATGTGATGAGCTAATGATGATCATGAGATTATAATAATAAATTCTTGATAACACATGTTCACTTGAAGTGAGGAGATGATGGTGATGAGATTATTGATAACATGTGTACACTTGATGAGAGCTGATGATGATGATGAGATTATTGATAACACGTGTACACTTGATGTGAGCTTATGATGATGATGAGATTTTAAGTTTTTTTTATAACACATGTATACATGGAGATGATGATGAGATTATTAATAACATGTGTACACTTGGAGAGAGTGATGGCCTAGAGGTAACACGTCCGCCTAGGAAGCGAGAGAATCTGAGCGCTCTGGTTCGAATCACGGCTCAGCCGCCAATATTTTCTCCCCCTCCATTAGACCTTGAGTGGTGGTCTGGATGCTAGTCATTTGGATGAGACAATAAACCGAGGTCCCGTGTGCAGCATGCACTTAGCACATGTAAAAGAACCTGCGGCAGCAAAAGGGTTGTTCCTGGCAAAATTCTGTTGAAAAATCCACTTTGATAGGAAAAATAAATAAAACTACACGCAGGAAAAAAAAATTTTAAATGGGTGGCGCTGTAGTGTAGCGACACGCTCTTCTGGGGAGAGTAGCCCGAATTTCACACAGAGAAATCTGTTGTGATAAAAAGAAATACAAATACAAATTTGAGGAGATAATGATGGTGAGATTATTGATAACATGTGTACACTTGATGTGAGGAGATAATGATGAGATTATTGATAACGTGTACACTTGATGTGTGATGAGGATGATATGATTATTGGTAGTGTGTGTACATGTGTGTACACATGATGCAAGACAATGTCATTAATGCTTGAATACACTCAGGTGATGTGGTGGTGAATTGACTAATCATGATGGTGTGTTGGTGTCTGTTCAGGTGACCTGTTGGTGAGTCAGTCAGACTAAACATGGTGCTGTGTTGTTGTCTGTTTAGGTGCTGTGTTGGTGAGTCAGTCAGACTAAACATGGTGCTGTGTTGTCTGTTCAGGTGATGTGTTGGTGAGTCAGTCAGACTAAACATGGTGCTGTGTTGTCTGTTTAGGTGCTGTGTTGGTGAGTCAGTCAGACTAAACATGGTGGTGTGTTGTCTGTTTAGGTGACGTGTTGGTGAGTCCGTCAGTCCCAGCCCAATCTGTGTGATAACCTGAATCCTTCAGCCCACCCACTGTGATACCAAGTGAGTTTTCTCAGAGTCAATCAGACTAAACATGGTGGTGTGTTGTTGTCTGTTTAGGTGACATGTTGGTGAGTCAGTCAGACTAAACATGATGGTGTGTTGTTATCTGTTCAGGTGACGTGTTGGTGAGTCAGTCAGACTAAACATGGTGCTGTGTTGTTGTCTGTTTAGGTGCTGTGTTGGTGAGTCAGTCAGACTAAACATGGTGGTGTGTTGTTGTCTGTTTAGCTGCTGTGTTGGTGAGTCAGTCCGACTAAACATGGTGGTGTGTTGTTGTCTGTTTAGGTGACGTGTTGGTGAGTCAGTCAGACTAAACATGATGGTGTGTTGGTGTCTGTTCAGGTGATGTGTTGGTGAGTCAGTCAGACTAAACATGGTGGTGTGTTGTTGTCTGTTTAGCTGCTGTGTTGGTGAGTCAGTCAGACTAAACATGGTGGTGTGTTGTTGTCTGTTTAGGTGACATGTTGGTGAGTCAGTCAGACTAAACATGATGGTGTGTTGGTGTCTGTTCAGGTGACGTGTTGGTGAGTCAGTCAGACTAAACATGATGGTGTGTTGTTGTCTGTTCAGGTGACGTGTTGGTGAGTCAGTCAGACTAAACATGGTGCTGTGTTGTTGTCTGTTTAGGTGCTGTGTCGGTGAGTCAGTCAGACTAAACATGGTGGTGTGTTGTTGTCTGTTTAGGTGCTGTGTTGGTGAGTCAGTCAGACTAAACATGATGGTGTGTTGGTGTCTGTTCAGGTGACGTGTTGGTGAGTCAGTCAGACTAAACATGATGGTGTGTTGGTGTCTGTTCAGGTGACGTGTTGGTGAGTCAGTCAGTCTAAACATGGTGCTGTGTTGTTGTCTGTTCAGGTGATGTGTTGGTGAGTCAGTCAGACTAAACATGGTGGTGTGTTGTCTGTTCAGGTAACGTGTTGGTGAGTCCGTCAGTCCCAGCCCAATCTGTGTGATAACCTGAATCCTTCAGCCCACCCACTGTGATACCAAGTGAGTTTTCTCAGAGTCAATCAGACTAAACATGGTGGTGTGTTGTTATCTGTTCAGGTGCTGTGTTGGTGAGTCAGTCAGACTAAACATGATGGTGTGTTGGTGTCTGTTCAGGTGACGTGTTGGTGAGTCAGTCAGACTAAACATGATGGTGTGTTGGTGTCTGTTCAGGTGACGTGTTGGTGAGTCAGTCAGACTAAACATGATGGTGTGTTGGTGTCTGTTCAGGTTATGTATTGGTGAGTCAGTCAGACTAAACATGATGGTGTGTTGTTGTCTGTTTAGGTGCTGTGTTGGTGAGTCAGTCAGACTAAACATGGTGGTGTGTTGTTGTCTGTTTAGCTGCTGTGTTGGTGAGTCAGTCAGACTAAACATGGTGGTGTGTTGTTGTCTGTTTAGGTGCTGTGTTGGTGAGTCAGTCAGACTAAACATGGTGGTGTGTTGTCTGTTCAGGTGACGTGTTGGTGAGTCCGTCAGTCCCAGCCCAATGTGTGTGATAACCTGAATCCTTCAGCCCACCCACTGTGATACCAAGTGAGTTTTCTCAGAGTCAGTCAGACTAAACATGATGGTGTGTTGTTGTCTGTTCAGGTGACGTGTTGGTGAGTCCGTCAGTCCCAGCCCAATGTGTGTGATAGCCTGAATCCTTCAGCCCACCCACTGTGATACCAAGTGAGTTTTCTCAGACTGCATCTGTGTAGCATTGATACTACAGACAAGAAAGTGGCCAACGTCAGCAAAGATTTTTTTGGTTCTTTTTGAGTTTAGCAATGATTCCGTCAAGTCCCTGACTTTTGTCGGGTTTTAAAAGATTTTTTCTTGGTTGTTGTTTTTTTTTTTTTAATTTTTTTTATTTACTTCAGCACATTAACAGCTTGACAAATGATTGGGGCCATCTGATCTCTAATTTTCTTTTTTTCTTCTTCTTCTCCTTGCAAGGAAGGTTCTATTCTTTCAAAAGCAAAGAAATTACAATTACCAACATTTTGAAATCATACACTAATCATTTAATTTATGATCTATGTATTATATATTTATCTTACATTTTTCTTAACCTTAAGTGCAATAGCCAAATGGTTAAAGCGTTGGACTTTCAATCTGAAGGTCCCGGGTTTGAATGTCAGTGACGGCACCTGGTGGGTAAAGGGTGGAGATTTTTCCGATCTCCCAGGTCAACATATGTGCAGACCTGCCAGTGCCTGAACCCTCTTCATGTGTATACACATGCTGAAGATCAAATACACACGTTAAAGATCCTGTAACCCATGTCAGCGTTCGGTGGGTTATGGAAACAAAAACATACCCAGCATGCACACCCCTCAAAACGGAGTATGGCTGCCTACATTGTAGGCAGGGTAGATAAACAAAACAGTCATACATGTAAAATGTTGCAAGTCTGTCTGAGCGGTGTATGTGTGCGTGCCTGAAATTTGATTGAACGACACGGGAAACAAATGATGAGCGCCCAATGGCAGCCGTCAGTCGGCTCTAATCAGGTAGGCAGCCTGTTGTGCAAATGACTCTTGTGTATGTAAAGCGCTTAGAGCTTGGTCTCTGACCAAGGATAAACGCTATGTAAGTATTCATATCAATCTGTCAATCAATTAATACATTGTATACACAAACATATTTCGAAGACTGACAGCAACAGCTGCTTCTTAGCCTTGTACAACTGCACACGTGTACAGTCTCTCTCCAGCTGACTGTGTCATTTCCCCTGTATATGTTCATTTTTTCACTTTTGTCATTTGTATGTACTGTTCTGTGACATACCTTACTACAGTCATGTACAGTCTCTCTCCAGCTGACTGTGTTATTTCCCCTGTATTTGTGTTATATCCCTTGTATATGTTCTTTTTTTTTCAGTTTGCCAGTTGTATGTACTGTTCTGTGACATATTTAAGCAATAAGGTTTCATAAACCTAAAGCATTCTGTTCTCTTTGCCTACCTTTTCTTGTGTCTCAAATTTTCTTGTATAGTGACTCATGAAGCATTAGGAAACGACTGTTTGAGATTGACGTCATTGGTATCTCTGTGTCTGTATAAGAAACATTTTAACTTCCGATTAAATGGTCTTTTGGTTGGAAATTATCACAAAAGTTCATTTGTTTGCTGACAGAATTGAGTTTTTATGCATCACAAACATATTTGCTATTTTCCCATCTTTTTTTGCATCTATCCCTTGCACTTACTGTTCATTTCTCCATTTTGAGTTAATGTAATTCATGTTTACATTAAATTTTTGGTGTCCAAGTTCTGGTGATTCTTATCTTATTGTTTTTTTTTGTTTGTTTTAATTTCTTTTTTGTTTTGTTTTGTTTCCGAGTCCTTGTAATTTATTTTTACATTCTTCAGTTTTTTGTTTCAGAGTTCTTGTAGTTCATGTTTGTGTTCTTCAATTTTCGTTTTGGAGTTCTTGTAGTTCATGTTTGTGTTCTTCAATTTTCGTTTTGGAGTTCTTGTAGTTCATGTTTGCATTCTTCAATTTTTGTTTTGGAGTTCTTGTAGTTCATGTTTGCGTTCTTCAATTTTCGTTTTGGAGTTCTTGTAGTTCATGTTTGCGTTCTTCAATTTTTGTTTTGGAGTTCTTGTAATTCATGTTCACATTCTTTTTTTTATTTTTTTTTATTTCAGAGTTCTTGTAATTCATGTTTACACTGTTCCTTTTTTGTGTCTGACTCCCTATAAACCAGGCTGACATTCTTTTTTCTTTTCTTTTTTTCAAGTTCTTGTAGTTCATTTTTATACTTTTAATTTTTGTTGTTGTTGTTGTTGTTGTTTCGAGGTTCTTTAATTCATTTTTACATTCTTTCTTTTTTTATTTTCTCTGTTTCTGAATTCGTGTAATTCATTTTTACATTCATCTTTTTTTTTGTTTTTGTTTTTTATTTCTGAGTTCTTGATATTCATTTTTACATTGTTCATTTTTTGGGGTTGGAGTTGTTTGAATTCATTCTAACATTCTTCACACTTGTGCAGTGAGCTGTAGGTTATGAATTTTTCTTCCACAGTTTTCACCTCTTTGGATCAGTTTCTGTTCCCCTTCTGTCTTCACTCGCCTTTTGTTTTCCTTTCTTTTTTTTTGTTTTGGTTTTTTAAGTATTCAACATTTTTTTCATGTCTCCATCAGGAGCTCTTCAAAATAATCTGGTCATTGATAACAAATTTTAAGGTTTCTGCCGGAATATTCTGAAAAGAGGGCGCTAGCCAGCGGGTCAAAGGGGAGGTTACCTACTTCCGGGAGGTTATCGGCCGTAGTTTCATTTTCTCCGCATAGGCGGATAGTAGTTTGCACAGGACAGGAATGTCAGACCCCTGCCGAAGTCTGCACTAGTTGGGTCACGGTAAGTATGTTATTTAAACGTAATTTTTTATAGAAAATTTCCTATTATGGTCATTGCCGTGAACCTGTAATGAAATACTTTTTTTTTTTTTTCAATATTGTTATCAATTACTTTTATTTCATGTATGTAAGCTGCATCCTTTAGGACTCAGTTGCTACATTTCCAGTATGGTTTATCTTTCTTGAAGTGCTCTGTTTTTTTCAAAATCAGTTGTAACTAACTACCAGTTTTTTGTTGTTGTTTTTTTCTGTTTTGTTTTTATTCATCCTTTAGCATTGAGTTAATGAGTATGGTTTATCCTTCTTGAATTGCTCTTTTCTCAAAATCAGCGTAACTGAAAAGTGATCTGTGTTCTTAGTAAGTTGTAACTACCAGAACAGTTACGCACTTCAGTTTTCATTAGAACACATTTCCATCAGCGGCTGCAAATAACAGGGTCATTGTTTTATCTGAGTTATTTTGTCAGCCACCTTTTCAAACAAGTCTGGACAGTCACCACTACTTGGACCATACACGTCGATTTAATGTAACAGGTTTGTGCAGAATTTATGAACCCATCGAAATAAAACAGCTACCAGGATATCTATATTTTGCGTGAATTTTATACTCAAATTGTTTTTAAGTGATACACCGATACCATTTTTGTTTTGAGTCAGATCCTGCTAGCCAAACGTTATAACCCCTGTTAGTTCTTATGACATTTCTTAAGATTGCTATTTGTGGGCTTCTTGTGGAAACTACTCAAGGCCTGACTAAGCGCGTTGGGTTACGCTGCTGGTCAGGCATCTGCTTGGCAGATGTGGTGTAGCGTATATGGATTTGTCCGAACGCAGTGACGCCTCCTTGAGCTACTGAAACTGATACTGAAACTGTGGAAACTATGCTGGCATTCTGCTTTCAAAGAAAATCAGAAACATCCCGCCTTTTGTTAGTATCCAGTGACCCATTCCAGTTGAAGATCCATGCCTTAAAAAACCCTCATCTATTTTGTGCATTTGTCATACTAGGAGGTGTGTATCACAACCATTCTTGGATAATAAACACCCATCATTTCTCACACAGTATTGTATAATGGTATTAACTGCAAGCACTACATCATTGAGATAAGTCACACACACACACAGGGTGGTGCCTAACCAAGAACGTCGAGACCAGAGACAAACGTCGGCTTGAAAAAGAAAAGGAAAAAGTCAGAGCACAAATACACGGCAAGTGTTATGTCATGACAACTGTGAATATCTTGCTCTCTGACTCTGAGCCTAACCGAACGCATGAACTGAGAAAGTCTTTGGACAAGCTGGGATATTGTTTACTTCACAAATTGTAAGAATATGTACAAGAACACAAGAATTTTTTTTTTTTTAAAGTACCTGTTTTCATCTGTGCATGTGTGTGTGTGTGTGTGTTCGTGTATGTGTGTGTGTGTGTGAGAATGTGTGTGTGTGTGTGTAAGTGTGTGTGTGTGGGTGTGTGTGTGTGTGTGAGGTGAACAATTGAATAAAAGTATGCAGTGTGTACATGTGCAGCACCACCCATTTTTTCTCTTTTTTTTTTGTTTCTTTGGTTTGGTTTTTTGTCTGAATCTATCGTTTGTCTCACAGTCACAGTGCTTTTTCTTTCTTGCTGTGGCAGAACATTTACCACACAGGGCACCTCAGTGTATCGACTCCGCCAAAAATCCTAAAGGTTATCTCCCAGAGAGGAACCTATTTCAAACACACACACACACACACACACACACACACATACTTCTATATATTTCTAGCTCTCTGTCTCTCTCTCTTTCTTTCTCTCTCTCTCTCTCTGTATGTATTTATCTATCTATCTATTATATGTATCTATCTATATCTATACCTGTTTGTTAAACATATTAAAAACAGATGCATGCATGCCTTCACACATACGCTCACGCACACACACACACACACACACACACACATACTTCTATATATTTCTAGCTCTCTCTCTCTCTCTCTTTCTCTCTCTCTCTCTGTATATATTTATCTATCTATCTATTATGTCTATCTGTCTATATCTATACCTATTTGTTAAACATATTAAAAACAGATGCATGCATGCCTTCACGCACACACTCACGCACACACACACACACACACACACACTGTGAAAATACTCCATGTGTGGGTGGGGTGGGGAGGGAGTGAGTACAATCACGTGCAGGTGAGTGACAGATGTGTATGTGTGTCCGTGTGGAGTGACTGATACACAACGAATCAGGTGGACAGTACAGGGAGGAGGATAGCATTCTTTGAGATTGATTATGATGGGATTATGATGATTATTATGACTCTTCTTCTTCTTCTTATTATTGTTGTCATTATTAACATTATATGCATGACAAATGCGCGCATACCCTGTACACATGCATGCACACAAATACACTGCCTGTTCAAAGCGTGTGCATTTTATGTTAAAGTTATGTGTTTTACTGTAGATAGTCCTTTGTCCTGCTGAAGTTTTGCCCACGTTTGATGGCAGAAGGAGAAAGTGCTGATGACAGCATCAGTAGCTCAAACAGGCATCACTGCGTTCGGACGAATCCATATACGCTACACCACATCTACTAAACAGATGCCTGACCAGCGTAACCCAACACGCTTAGTCAGGCCTTTAAAAAAAAAAAAAGTAAAAAGCTGATGACATTACTTGCACACAACATGCAGATGTCACGTGTGATCTGTTGTGACACTGAGCGGTCAGCTTGTCCTCTGTGGTCATGTTTCAGCTCCGGGTGTGTCGTGGTGTCCATGTCGTCACCATGGCAGCAGCGTGTGAAGGGGCAGGAGCTGAGGTCAGCCAGGAGTTGACACAGGCAGTGCAGCGTGCACAGTGGGGAGAAGTGGTCACACTGGTTGGCAGGCGTGACTGTGATCAGCAACAGCGGGACTGGGCTGTTGGGCAGACTGTGGCCCAGGCTCCTGAACTGTTTGTTGAAGACAACATAGATGTCATTTTGTCGTTTTGTAGTGATGATGGCCTGCGCAATGTGTTCTTGCATCTCCTCAGTCGATGTATGTGGGAATGTGTGCGTCATGTATTAAAGTGTAACATCAGTGCTACACAACATACATGGGCTGTGGAACAGGCCAGCAGACATGTTAATGATGATGAGTTTATCAGGTCCATATTACCTCATTGTCATGGTGAGGAGCTGGAACAGGTGTTAACCCACCTGGTGTCACGGGGTCTGTGGAGGTCAGTGGGCGAGGTGTTGGAGCGAGGTGTTAGTACTGCACAGCACAGATGGGCTGTGGAACAGGCCAGCAGACATGCTGATGATTTTGAGTTTCTCTGGTTCATATTACCTCATTGTCATGGTGAGGAGCTGGAACAGGTGTTAACCCACCTGGTGTCACGGGGTCTGTGGGAGTCAGTGGGCAAGGTGTTGGAGCGAGGTGTTAGTACTGCACAGCACAGATGGGCTGTGGAACAGGCCAGCAGACATGCTGATGATGTTGAGTTTATCAGGTTCATATTACCTCATTGTCGTGATGAGGAGCTGGAACAGGTGTTAACCCACCTGGTGTCACGAGGTCTGTGGGAACCTATAGACAGTGCTGCACACAGTGACGTCAGTGTTAAACATCACATACTGTCACACTTAGTGTCACAAGGTCATTGGATAGCTGCAGGCAGATTTTTACAGAGAGATATCGGCACTGCACAGCACAGATGGGCTGTGGAACAGGCCAGCAGACATGCTGATGATTTTGAGTTTATCATGTTCATATTACTTCATTGTCATGATGAGGAGCTGGAACAGGTGTTAACCCACCTGGTGTCACAAGGTCTGTGGGAACCTATAGATAGTGCTGCACACAGTGACGTCAGTGTTGAACATCACATACTGTCACATTTAGTGTCACAAGGTCAGTGGGAAGCTGTAGGCAGATTTTTACAGAAAGATATCGGCACTGAACAGCACAGATGGGCTGTGGAGCAGGCCAGCAGACATGCTTATGATTTTGAGTTTATCAGGTTCATATTACCTCATTGTCGTGATGAGGAGCTGGAACAGGTGTTAACCCACCTGGTGTCACGGGGTATGTGGTGGTCAGTGGGCCAGGTGTTGGAGCGAGGTGTTAGTACTGCACAGCTCAGATGGGCTGTGGAACAGGCCAGCAGACATGTTGATGATGATGAGTTTATCTTGTTCATATTACCTCATTGCCATGATGAGGAGCTGGAACAGGTGTTAACCCACCTGGTGTCACGGGGTCTGTGGGAGTCAGTGGGCAAGGTGTTGGAGCGAGGTGTTAGTACTGCACAGCACAGATGGGCTGTGGAACAGGCCAGCAGACATGCTGATAATGATGATTTAATCATGTTCATATTAACTCATTGTCGTGATGAGGAGCTGGAACAGGTGTTAACCCACCTGGTGTCACGGGGTCTGTGGGAACCTATAGACAGTGCTGCACACAGTGACGTCAGTGTTGAACATCACATACTGTCACACTTAGTGTCACAAGGTCAGTGGCAAGCTGTAGGCAGATTTTTACAGAGAGATATCGGTACTGAACAGCACAGATGGGCTGTGGAGCAGGCCAGCAGACATGCTGATGATGATGAGTTTATCATGTTCATATTACCTCATTGTCATGATGAGGAGCTGGAACAGGTGTTAACCCACCTGGTGTCACGGGGTCTGTGGGAGTCAGTGGGCAAGGTGTTGGAGCGAGGTGTTAGTACTGCACAGCACAGATGGGCTGTGGAACAGGCCAGCAGACATGCTGGTGATTTTATGTTTATCAGGTTCATATTACCTCATTGTCATGATGAGGAGCTGGAACAGGTGTTAACCCACCTGATGTCACAGGGTCTGTGGGAGTCAGTGGGCAAGGTGTTGGAGCGAGGTGTTAGTACTGCACAGCACAGATGGGCTGTGGAACAGGCCAGCAGACATGCTGATGATTTTGAGTTTATCAGGTTCATATTACCTCATTGTCATGATGAGGAGCTGGAACAGGTGTTAACCCACCTGATGTCACGGGGTCTGTGGGAGTCAGTGGGCAAGGTGTTGGAGCGAGGTGTTAGTACTGCACAGCACAGATGGGCTGTGGAACAGGCCAGCAGACATGCTGGTGATTATCAGTTTAGAAAGTACATATTACCTCATTGCCATGATGAGGAGCTGGAACAGGTGTTAACCCACCTGATGTCACGGGGTCTGTGGGAGTCAGTGGGCAAGGTGTTGGAGCGAGGTGTTAGTACTGCACAGCACAGATGGGCTGTGGAACAGGCCAGCAGACATGCTGGTGATTATCAGTTTAGAAAGTACATATTACCTCATTGCCATGATGAGGAGCTGGAACAGGTGTTAACCCACCTGATGTCACGGGGTCTGTGGGAGTCAGTGGGCAAGGTGTTCGAGCGAGGTGTTAGTACTGCACAGCACAGATGGGCTGTGGAACAGGCCAGCAGACATGCTGATGATGTTCAGTTTATCAGGTTCATATTACCTCATTGTCGTGATGAGGAGCTGGAACAGGTGTTAACCCACCTGGTGTCACGGGGTCTGTGGAGGTCAGTGGGCAGGGTGTTGGAGCGAGGTGTCAGCACTGCACAACACAGATGGGCTGTTTCAGAGGCAGCTAAACAAGCTGAGGACATTCCTTTTCATCATTTTATTCTGTGTCACTGCAGTGAAGATGATACTGTTGCTTTTTTTCCCTCATTTGTCATGAATCAAAAGTGGAAATGCATTGGACACATGTTGTGTGATGTGGTCCGTGACACACTGAGCACATGGATAACATCAGGACATGACAGTAGAGTGCATGATGCACTGTTCTGGAGATTCCTACACCACTGTCATGTAGATGTGTCAGTGGCACTGGATCTGACCACAGCTGTGACAGGCATCAGTTACAGATATGACATGTCAGGAGACTGTTCCATCGCCAGTTCTGTTCTTGCTTGGAGTGTTTCTTGGCAAACTACACTGTGTGAGTCACTGATGATGTCCCTGTTACACACACTGTGCTATGTGATGTGTAGTGATGACAAAGAATACACACACAGTACAGAGCACACCAAGCAGTGTGTGTCTGATATCTACTCTCACATCATAGCCTGTATAAAAGACAATACAGATTCTCTCCAACACAACACTCTGACCATCCAGAACAAACAGAAATGGACGTCAGTGTTCACAGAAATTGCTGACACTCATAAAACTGACCCACTGTTCCTCCTTCACTTCCTGCAAGGTTTAAACCTGTATCACGTCAGCAGACGAGGGAAGAACGATGACGCCATGTTTCTGGTGGTGTTGGCTGTTTTCCCTCTGTTCCCTCAGCTACAGAGTGTGGCGCTCCAAATGATGGTTCATCAAAAGAGATGGGACGTCATCATGAGGGCCTGTTTGTCTCATGTGTGGGAACATGATCAGCGCCAGCTGTTCAAGGCAGCTGTGGAGCAGAGACAGTGGAGTGTGGTCAGGCAGTGGTCAGACCACACCGTGCACGATGATGATCGTGACTGGGTGATGAAGGAGGCTTTCAAAGAGAAGGAGTGGGAGGTGTTCTTACTGCTGGCTGACCACGGGCTGACACCACCAGAGCAGATGCAGGCACACTTCAAGGTGGCCAAGCACGGTGACTGGGACACTGTGCTGGATATGGTGGAGAGGGGAGGGGACATCACTGAAGTCAGTGAGCTGTTGGAGAACTGGGCCACAGGAAATCTGAGGAGAGGACCTACAGGAGATGATGCCAGGCGCTACATAAAACGCTGTGAAAAGTTGATCAGACTGAGATTACGTTTTGCAAAGAACTCTGCCCTCAGTCCCAGGAAAGCTCTGGCTCGGTGTAAGTGGGGCAGTGTGCTGTTCAACATTCTGCACCAACCCACAGAAGACTACTTCTCTCAGGTGCTGCACAGACTGATAGCAGCACAAGAATGGCACATCTTGATGCACCTGGTGAGACTGGGAATGAACACAGATGAACGAAACTGGCTGTTCCCTGACATGGTCAGACAGCAGCAGTGGGGGGTGTGCAGAAAGTTGCTGGAGCACGGTGTTGATGACCAGTTGTGTCTGGAGGCTCTTCCAGAACTGCTGGAGAGGAACCAGTGGATACTGGTGGCCAGGGTGATGGAATACAATGTGGACGATGCGGTGCTACGTCAGGTGATGCAGTGTGCCTTCCACAGGAGAGAAGGAGCGTTGTTCAGGCATTGCCTCACCCTCATGAAGGACAAGGCATGTCTGTCCACGGAGACACAGGACACCCTGTTCCATCAGGCAATCAGTCAGGACACCTGGCAGGCCGTCAAGCCCATGATGGTGAGAAAAGACGGCCCTGTGATCCGTCATCGTGACGTGGCTTTTCTGAAAGCCATTGATCATCACATGTGGGATGTGGTGGACTTCTGCCAGCTTCACAAAGCTGACATCAACATGAAGGACGAGAACGGGGAAACCCCTCTGAACAGGGAGGCCAGGAAGGAAGAGTGGAGGGCGGTGCAGGAGATAGTGTTACGTGATGGTCAGCCCAACCTGCTGGACATGTTTGGTGTCAGTGTTCTCAACAGGCTGATAGACCATAAACAATGGGACATTGTGAAGCTTGTGATAAAGTTTGGGGGTAACATCCACTTAGCTGCCAGATATAGTCAACATGACACTGTAACACACACCCCTCTACAGGCACTGATTGACGAACGTCAGATGGACATCATCCAGATGACAGTGCTGTGGTGCGGTGACCAGAGGAAGGGAGTGAATAAAGAAGGGGAGACAACACTCCATGCTGCCTGTGACTCGGACAGGTGGGACGTCATGGAGGACTTGATGGTCCGGAGAGTGGACCCTCTGGCCCTGAACCGTAAAGGACAGTCACCGTTGGTGTACGCCGTGCTGAACAGAACGTGTCCAGAGAGGACAGTGGCTGAGTGCTGCAAGCTGGGCTTCAGCTCACACCAGCCTTCAGTGACTGGTCCGCAGGAGTCTGTGCTGAAAGACATCACCCGTACTGTTTTTAACTTGTGGCTATTTCCTGGTGACAGGTGGCTCCGCTTTGAAATACGTTGCAGTTGGATCACATCCCCTCTTGTGTGTGCAGTGCTGCGTGATTCACCTGTGTTGGTCCGCATGTTGTGTGAGTCAGGAGCCTGTTCCTCCACGGAGCTGAGGACACTGTGCACACAGCTGCCCAGGCTCACAGACAGGAACACAGAGGAGGGCAGGGATCTGTATGAAACGATCATGAGATGGAGGAGCAGAGACAGATCAGTTGCAGACAACCTCCTGCAGGGCTATAACAGACTGCCTTCCATCATAGAGAAGCAGACAGCGTTGATGAGGGAGGTGGTCAGCACTCCCCGCACTCTGCTGTCCTCTTGTCGCCTGATGATCTCACACCGCTTCCACTACAGCGACAAGAGACGCCGTCCACACCTGGATCTGCTCCCCATACCAGTGCCCTTGAAGAACCACGTGGAGTACTCCGACCTCTGTGACCCTGACTATGGCAAGGATCGGATGTCCGAGTCTGAAGCGCTCAGACTTCGTGAAATTACAGCAAACATCATAGCACAGCGAAACAAAATAGCACCAGTCACACCTCGGTGATGACTGTGCTGTACAGACATATCCCTGCTGTCTGTGGTGTACAGACATATCCCTGCTGTCTGTGGCGTACAGACATATCCCTGCTGTCTGTGGCGTACAGACATATCCCTGCTGTCTGTGGTGTGCAGACATATCCCTGCTGTCTGTGGCGTACAGACATATCCCTGCTGTCTGTGGCGTACAGGCATATCCCTGCTGTCTGTGGCGTACAGACATATCCCTGCTGTCTGTGGCGTACAGGCATATCCCTGCTGTCTGTGGCGTACAGGCATATCCCTGCTGTCTGTGGCGTACAGGCATATCCCTGCTGTCTGTGGCGTACAGGCATATCCCTGCTGTCTGTGGCGTACAGACATATCCCTGCTGTCTGTGTACATATTCCAGCTGTCTGTGCTGTACAGACATATCCCTGCTGTCTGTGGCGTACAGGCATATCCCTGCTGTCTGTGGTGTGCAGACATATCCCCACTGTCTGTGCTGTACAGACATATCCCTGCTGTCTGTGGCGTACAGACATATCACTGCTGTCTGTGGCGTACAGACATATCCCTGCTGTCTGTGGCGTACAGGCATATCCCTGCTGTCTGTGGCGTACAGACATATCCCTGCTGTCTGTGGCGTACAGGCATATCCCTGCTGTCTGTGGTGTACAGACATATCCCTGCTGTCTGTGGCGTACAGACATATCCCTGCTGTCTGTGTACATATTCCAGCTGTCTGTGCTGTACAGACATATCCCTGCTGTCTGTGTACATATTCCAGCTGTCTGTGGCGTACAGGCATATCCCTGCTGTCTGTGCTGTACAGACATATCCCCACTGTCTGGTCTGTGCTGTACAGACATATCCCTGCTGTCTGTGCTGTACAGACATATCCCTGCTGTCTGTGTACATATTCCAGCTGTCTGTGCTGTACAGACATATCCCTGCTGTCTGTGTACATATTCCAGCTGTCTGTGCTGTACAGACATATCCCTGCGGTCTGTGTACATATTCCAGCTGTCTGTGCTGTACTGGAATATACCTGCTGTCTGTGGCATACAGGTATATCCCTGCTGTCTGTGGCATACAGGTATATCCCTGCTGTATGTGGCATACAGGCATATTCTTGCTGTCTGGTGTGCATATTCCAGCTGTCTGTGCTGTACAGACATATCCCTGCTGTCTGTGGTGTGCAGACATATCCCTGCTGTCTGTGCTGTACAGACATATCCCTGCTGTGTGTGTACATATTCCTGCTGTCTGTGCTGTACAGGCATATTCCAGCTGTCTGTGTACATATCCCCACTGTCTATGCTGTACAGACATATCCCTGCTGTCTGTGTACATATTCCAGCTGTCTGTGGTGTGCAGACATATCCCTGCTGTCTGTGGCGTACAGACATATCCCACTGTCTGTGCTGTACAGACATATCCCTGCTGTCTGTGGCGTACAGGCATATCCCTGCTGTCTGTGGCGTACAGACATATCCCTGCTGTCTGTGGCGTACAGACATATCCCTGCTGTCTGTGTACATATTCCAGCTGTCTGTGCTGTACAGACATATCCCTGCTGTCTGTGCTGTACAGACTTATCCCTGCTGTCTGTGCTGTACAGACATATCCCCACTGTCTGGTCTGTGGTGTACAGACATATCCCCACTGTCTGTGCTGTACAGACATATCCCAGCTGTCTGTGCTGTACAGACATAATTATCCTTGCTGTATGTGAAGGTACCGTTTTGGAGCACAGACATTGAAAACAGTGATTCCGTTCCACCAGTCTGTGTGAGCGTTGTGCCAGACACCCGGGACACTAGCTGTCAGTCTGGTGACACGACTTGTGCAGCGCTGTGTGTTGTGGTTTGTTGTGAGGGTTTGTACAGTGGTCAGCTGTCTGACATGTCAGCAGCTGGCACTGTCACACCTGCACACACACACACACACACACACACACACACACACACACACACACACACACACACACACTTCTTTTTATTCTCAGTATTTCCCACAGGCCCTCAGTCTGACAGTAGAAAAAGAAGAAGAAGAAAAAAAACCCAACAAGAACAGCAAACATGCAGCAGCCTCACTGTGTGTGTCAGGTCGTGTAAAGTCATCCTGATGTGTCAGCCATCACCCAGTGGCTTGGCCACAGCTAACGTCTTTGTGTTGGACAGGTAGCAGTCATGTCCAGTCGTGGTCAGTGGGGTGGGGAAGGGGGTCAGAATCTGGGTCTCTGTCACACCATCAGGGTGTCCATGGTTAGCCTGCTGTCACGGAGTGAGCCTCAGATCGTTCCACAGTTTTGAAATGTTTGCTTAGATGTAACCGGTTCCAGGGTTGTGTAGGGTCATGCCGGATGTCTGGATAGACACCTGGCTGTCCGTTCACAGTGACTGCAGCAGGGTGCTGTGGTTGTGGTGGTGGTGTTGGTTTGTGAACTGTGTGAGGTCTGTCGCCCCTCATTGCTGGCTGTCAGCATTGGGCATCAGCACAGCAGGTGGTGTTGGTTTGTAAACTGTGTGAGGTCTGTCCCCCCTCATTGCTGGCTGTCAGCATTGGGCATCAGCACAGCAGGTGGTGTTGGTTTGTAAACTGTGTGAGGTCTGTCCCCCCTCATTGCTGGCTGTCAGCATTGGGCATCAGCACAGCAGGTGGTGTTGGTTTGTGAACTGTGTGAGGTCTGTCCCCCCTCATTGCTGGCTGTCAGCATTGGGCATCAGCACAGCAGGTGGTGTTGGTTTGTGAACTGTGTGAGGTCTGTCGCCCCTCATTGCTGGCTGTCAGCATTGGGCATCAGCACAGCAGGTGGTGTTGGTTTGTGAACTGTGTGAGGTCTGTCCCCCCTCATTGCTGGCTGTCAGCATTGGGCATCAGCACAGCAGGTGGTGTTGGTTTGTGAACTGTGTGAGGTCTGTCCCCCCTCATTGCTGGCTGTCAGCATTGGGCATCAGCACAGCAGGTGGTGTTGGTTTGTGAACTGTGTGAGGTCTGTCCCCCCTCATTGCTGGCTGTCAGCATTGGGCATCAGCACAGCAGGTGGTGTTGGTTTGTGAACTGTGTGAGGTCTGTCCCCCCTCATTGCTGGCTGTCAGCATTGGGCATCAGCACAGCAGGTGGTGTTGGTTTGTGAACTGTGTGAGGTCTGTCCCCCCTCATTGCTGGCTGTCAGCATTGGGCATCAGCACAGCAGGTGGTGTTGGTTTGTAAACTGTGTGAGGTCTGTCCCCCCTCATTGCTGGCTGTCAGCATTGGGCATCAGCACAGCAGGTGGTGTTGGTTTGTGAACTGTGTGAGGTCTGTCCCCCCTCATTGCTGGCTGTCAGCATTGGGCATCAGCACAGCAGGTGGTGTTGGTTTGTGAACTGTGTGAGGTCTGTCCCCCCTCATTGCTGGCTGTCAGCATTGGGCATCAGCACAGCAGGTGGTGTTGGTTTGTGAACTGTGTGAGGTCTGTCCCCCCTCATTGCTGGCTGTCAGCATTGGGCATCAGCACAGCAGGTGGTGTTGGTTTGTAAACTGTGTGAGGTCTGTCCCCCCTCATTGCTGGCTGTCAGCATTGGGCATCAGCACAGCAGGTGGTGTTGGTTTGTAAACTGTGTGAGGTCTGTCCCCCCTCATTGCTGGCTGTCAGCATTGGGCATCAGCACAGCAGGTGGTGTTGGTTTGTGAACTGTGTGAGGTCTGTCCCCCCTCATTGCTGGCTGTCAGCATTGGGCATCAGCACAGCAGGTGGTGTTGGTTTGTGAACTGTGTGAGGTCTGTCGCCCCTCATTGCTGGCTGTCAGCATTGGGCATCAGCACAGCAGGTGGTGTTGGTTTGTAAACTGTGTGAGGTCTGTCCCCCCTCATTGCTGGCTGTCAGCATTGGGCATCAGCACAGCAGGTGGTGTTGGTTTGTGAACTGTGTGAGGTCTGTCCCCCCTCATTGCTGGCTGTCAGCATTGGGCATCAGCACAGCAGGTGGTGTTGGTTTGTGAACTGTGTGAGGTCTGTCCCCCCTCATTGCTGGCTGTCAGCATTGGGCATCAGCACAGCAGGTGGTGTTGGTTTGTGAACTGTGTGAGGTCTGTCCCCCCTCATTGCTGGCTGTCAGCATTGGGCATCAGCACAGCAGGTGGTGTTGGTTTGTGAACTGTGTGAGGTCTGTCCCCCCTCATTGCTGGCTGTCAGCATTGGGCATCAGCACAGCAGGTGGTGTTGGTTTGTAAACTGTGTGAGGTCTGTCGCCCCTCATTGCTGGCTGTCAGCATTGGGCATCAGCACAGCAGGTGGTGTTGGTTTGTGAACTGTGTGAGGTCTGTCCCCCCTCATTGCTGGCTGTCAGCACTGGGCATCAGCACAGCAGGTGGTGTTGGTTTGTGAACTGTGTGAGGTCTGTCCCCCCTCATTGCTGGCTGTCAGCATTGGGCATCAGCACAGCAGGTGGTGTTGGTTTGTAAACTCCTCATCATGACACTGGGGTTAACTACCGTGTTGTTTTCATGTGTGTATTGACGTTCAGATTCAATTCAGTTCAAATTCAGTTCAAAAACACTTTATTGATCGACATGGAAATTTACGTGTGCAGTCACGGGCTCGTTGTAAACACCAACAAAAAAATGAACATGCACACTGTAAAAGACATTAATACAAGACAGATAGGTAACTCACAGTAACTAACAAAAGACTGAAATAAACCCCACATCCACACACACGCGCGTGTGGTAAGACAATTATGTAGCGCATAACAATGTTGTTGTTGTTTTTTTAAATCCAGCAAATAAATTGCATATGTTTAAAACCACACACACACACACACACACACACACACACACACATGTTAAGACAGTAAGGTATAATGATGCCTCTGCGACTTCCCTTCATACCCTCCCTCTTGGAACAGACGCTCAGAGTGAACCCAGAGAAAAAAAACCCCAAAAAACTCACAGCTGGAGTTTCTAAGCCTGCCCTCTTTAGTCTCCACCGTGCACTGGTATTAATTTTTTCTGCAGTGATGCCAGTATGTATGTTATATGTCTCACAGAGCAGACTTCACCTGCACACCTGGTGCAAGTGACCATGATGAACTCATCAGTTTCCATGTTGGTTTGTGGTTTTGGATTTTTAAGTGTGTTTTTCAGAAGAGATTTGTTCAGTTGCCTGATGTGAACTTACGTCGGACAATACATGACTTGAGTGGATAACACGTGACTCGTGTCAGTACTCGCAGATGACTGTGCACTATCTGTAATACTGTGGACTTCAGAAAATCAGCGCTTAAATGTGGCCCATGTAATCAAGACAAACTGCATCGCATGCTATTTCCCATGGTGCTCTTTGAGTTCTACAACGGACGATGTGTGTTGGTATTTCTTTCTGCAGTGATGTGTATATATGAAAATGACTTCTAGGGTGAAACATTTACTGATCCCTGTGATGTTTCTTTTTTTTTTTCTTTTTTTCTTTTTTTTTCTCATGAACGCTCAGCTGACTGCTGTGTGAGTCTGTAGTGGAATGTTGACTTGATTGAAATGTACAGTTAGGACCACTGAATGATGTATGTACATATGTGTGTTTGGTGTACTTTACTATGACATGTATTAGTTCATTTGGTTTAGTATCTCCCTTATTCAACTTGTTTTTGTTCTTTTTGGGGTTTTTGTGTGTGTGTGTGTGGGTTTTTTTTAAGGTCAGAATAGTGCTCTGTGTATGTCTGGTGGGGAGTGGAATAAGCACTGGATTGAAAGAAAAGACATGAACTGAACTCCTGCACATCCTGTCCAGTCCTCATCCCTTCTGTCCAGCCCTCATCCAGCCCTCATCCCTTCTGTCCAGCCCTCATCTAGCCCTCATCCCTTCTGTCCAGTCCTCATCCCTTCTGTCCAGCCCTCATCCCTTCTGTCCAGCCCTCATCCAGCCCTCATCCCTTCTGTCCAGCCCTCATCCAGCCCTCATCCCTTCTGTCCAGCCCTCATCCCTTCTGTCCAGTCCTCATCCAGCCCTCATCCCTTCTGACCAGCCCTCATCCCTTCTGTCCAGCCCTCATCCAGCCCTCATCCCTTCTGTCCAACCCTCATCCAGCCCTCATCCCTTCTGTCCAGCCCTCATCCAGCCCTCATCCCTTCTGACCAGCCCTCATCCCTTCTGTCCAGCCCTCATCCAGCCCTCATCCCTTCTGTCCAACCCTCATCCAGCCCTCATCTCTTCTGTCCAGCCCTCATCCAGCCCTTCTGTCCAGCCCTCATCCAGCCCTCATCCCTTCTGTCCAGTCCTCATCCAGCCCTCATCCCTTCTGTCCAACCCTCATCCAGCCCTCATCCCTTCTGTCCAGTCCTCATCCAGCCCTCATCCCTTCTGTCCAGCCCTCATCCAGCCCTCATCCCTTCTGTCCAGTCCTCATCCAGCCCTCATCCCTTCTGTCCAACCCTCATCCCTTCTGTCCAGTCCTCATCCACCCTCATCCCTTCTGTCCAGCCCTCATCCCTTCTGTCCAGTTGTCATCCCCTTCTGTACAGTTTTAATTCATTCTGGGGGGGTGTGTGTGGAGGGGTGGGGGTGGGTGGGTGGTGTTTTTTTAATTTATTATTTTTTATTTTTTATTTATTTAAAGAATGACTTCTAAATTATTTTGCCTGTTCATTGTCAAATAACCATTTCAGCCTCTGTGAAGATTTACTATGATATATATGTATGTGATATGTCGTCGTTATTCACGGGAACTTGAACTTCCAGTGTTAGTGTTGTTGTTGGTGGTAGGTGCTGATGATGACTGGGGTTTATATTGACTGACTTGCACATAATTAGGCTTGTGTAGAACTGTACTAATGAACTATCCAGGGTGGAAAGCTGGAGGAAGAGTTTCAGCTCTTCTCTCATTTGTGCTGTCAGCATCCGATCCATTATATGTTGGGAGTTCAGCGTAAGAGATGTTTGATTCATTGCTTAGTGTGTGCACAGTGTTAGAGATGCCTTATCCATTGTATGTTGTGTGCACAGTGTTAGAGATGCCTTATCCATTGTATGTTGTGTGCACAATGTTAGAGATGCCCTGTCCATTGTATGTTGTGTGCACAATGTTAGAGATGCCCTGTCCATTGTATGTTGTGTGCACAATGTTAGAGATGCCCTGTCCATTGTATGTTGTGTGCACAATGTTAGAGATGCCCTGTCCATTGTATGTTGTGTGCACAGTGTTAGAGATGCCTTATCCATTGTATGTTGTGTGCACAATGTTAGAGATGCCCTGCCCATTGTATGTTGTGTGCACAATGTTAGAGATGCCCTGCCCATTGTATGTTGTGTAAACAGTGTTTGAGATGTCTTATCCAATGTATGTTGTGTAAACAGTGTTTGAGATGTCTTATCCAATGTATGTTGTGTAAACAGTGTTTGAGATATCTTATCCATTGTATGTTGTGTAAACAGTGTTTGAGATGTCCTGTCCATTGTATGTTGTGTAAACAGTGTTTGAGATGTCCTGTCCATTGTATGTTGTGTAAACAGTGTTAGAGATGCCCTGCCCATTGTATGTTGTGTAAACAGTGTTTGAGATGTCTTATCCAATGTATGTTGTGTAAACAGTGTTAGAGATGTTTTATCCATTGTATTATCCATTTTTTCTGCAGTGATGTCAGTATGTATTTTATATGTCTCACGGAGCAGACTTCACCTGCACACCTGGTGCAAGTGACCATGAAGAACTCATCAGTTTCCATGTTGGTTTGTGGTTTTGGATTTAAGTGTGTTTTTGAGAAGAGATTTGTTCAGTTGACTGATGTGAACTTACGTCGGACAATACATGACTTGCGTGGATAACACGTGACTCTTGTGTCAGTACTCGCAGATGACTGTGCACTGTCTGTAATACTGTGGACTTCAGAAAATCAGTGCTTAAATGTGGCCCATGTAATCAAGACAAACTGCATCGCATGCTATTTCCCATGGTGCTCTTTGAGTTCTACAACGGACGATGTGTGTTGGTATTTCTTTCTGCAGTGATGTGTATATATGAAAATGACTTCTAGGGTGAAACATTTACTGATCCCTGTGATGTTTTGTTGTTGTTTTTCTGTTTTTTTTTCTTCTTTTTTTTTTTCATTTTTTTTTTCATGAACGCTCAGCTGACTGCTGTGTGAGTCTGTAGTGGAATGTTGACTTGATTGAAATGTACAGTTAGGACCACTGAATGATGTATGTACATATGTGTGTTTGGTGTACTTTACTATGACATGTATTAGTTCATTTGGTTTAGTATCTCCCTTATTCAACTTGTTTTTGTTCTTTTTGGGGGGTTTTGTGTGTGTGTGTGTGTTTTTTTTTAAGGTCAGAATAGTGCTCTGTGTATGTCCGGTGGGTAGTTGAATAAGCATTGGATTGAAAGAAAAGACATGAACTGAACTCCTGCACATCCTGTCCAGTCCTCATCCCTTCTGTCCAGCCCTCATCCAGCCCTCATCCCTTCTGTCCAGCCCTCATCCAGCCCTCATCCCTTCTGTCCAGCCCTCATCCAGCCCTCACCCCTTCTGTCCAGCCCTCATCCCTTCTGTCCAGCCCTCATCCCTTCTGTCCAGTACTCATCCCTTCTGTCCAGCCCTCATCCAGCCCTCATCTCTTCTGTTCAGCCCTCATCCCCTTCTGTATAGTTCTAATTCATTCTGGGGGGGGTGGGGGGAGGGTTGGTGGTGTTTTTTTATTTTTTTATTTTTTTTATTTTTATTTTTTTTTAAAATTTATTTAAAGAATGACTTCTAAATTATTTTGCCTGTTCATTGTCAAATAACCATTTCAGCCTCTGTGAAGATTTACTATGATATATATGTATGTGATATGTCGTCGTTATTCACGGGAACTTGAACTTCCAGTGTTAGTGTTGTTGTTGATGGTAGGTGCTGATGATGACTGGGGTTTATATTGATTGACTTGCACATAATTAGGCTTGTGTAGAACTGTACTAATGAACTATCCAGGGTGGAAAGCTGGAGGAAGAGTTTCAGCTCTTCTCTCATTTGTGCTGTCAGCATCCGATCCATTGTATGTTGGGAGTTCAGCGTAAGAGATGTTTGATTCATTGCTTAGTGTGTGCACAGTGTTAGAGATGCCTTATCCATTGTATGTTGTGTGCAGTGTTAGAGATGCCCTGTCCATTGTATGTTGTGTAAACATTGTTAGAGATGTTTTATCCATTGTATGTTGTGTAAACGGTGTTAGAGATGTCTTATCCATTGTATGTTATGTGCACAGTGTTAGAGATGTCCTATCCATTGTATATTATGTGCACAGTGTTAGAGATGCCTTATCCATTGTATGTATGTGCACAGTGTTAGAGATGCCTTATCCATTGTATGTTATGTGCACAGTGTTAGAGATGCCTTATCCATTGTATGTTGTGTGCACAGTGTTAGAGATGCCCTGCCCATTGTATGTTGTGTAAACAGTGTTTGAGATGTCTTATCCAATGTATGTTGTGTAAACAGTGTTAGAGATGTTTTATCCATTGTATTATCCATTTTTTCTGCAGTGATGTCAGTATGTATTTTATATGTCTCACGGAGCAGACTTCACCTGCACACCTGGTGCAAGTGACCATGAAGAACTCATCAGTTTCCATGTTGGTTTGTGGTTTTGGATTTAAGTGTGTTTTTGAGAAGAGATTTGTTCAGTTGACTGATGTGAACTTACGTCGGACAATACATGACTTGCGTGGATAACACGTGACTCTTGTGTCAGTACTCGCAGATGACTGTGCACTGTCTGTAATACTGTGGACTTCAGAAAATCAGTGCTTAAATGTGGCCCATGTAATCAAGACAAACTGCATTGCATGCTATTTCCCGTTGCGCTCTTTGAGTTCTACAACGGACGATGTGTGTTGGTATTTCTTTCTGCAGTGATGTGTATATATGAAAATGACTTCTAGGGTGAAACATTAACTGATCCCTGTGATGTTTCTTTTTTTTCTTCTTTTTTTTTTTTTTCATGAACGCTCAGCTGACTGCTGTGTGAGTCTGTAGTGGAATGTTGACTTGATTGAAATGTACAGTTAGGACCACTGAATGATGTATGTACATATGTGTGTTTGGTGTACTTTACTATGACATGTATTAGTTCATTTGGTTTAGTATCTCCCTTATTCAACTTGTTTTTGTTCTTTTTGGGTTTTTTGTGTGTGTGTGTGTGTGTGTTTTAAGGTCAGATTTGGTGTACTTTACTATGACATGTATTAGTTCATTTGGTTTAGTATCTCCCTTATTCAACATGTTTTTGTTCTTTTTTGGGGTGCTTTTTTGTGTGTGTGTGTGTTTTTAAGGTCAGAATAGTGCTCTGTGTATGTCCGGTGGGTAGTTAAAAAAGCATTGGATTGAAAGAAAAGACATGAACTGAACTTCTGCACATCCTGTCCAGTCCTCATCCCTTCTGTCCAGCCCTCATCCCTTCTGTCCAGCCCTCATCCCTTCTGTCCAGCCCTCATCCACCCTCATCCCTTCTGTCCAGCCCTCATCCCTTCTGTCCAGCCCTCATCCCTTCTGTCCAGCCCTCATCCCTTCTGTCCAGTCCTCATCCAGCCCTCATCCCTTCTGTCCAGCCCTCATCCAGCCCTCATCCCTTCTGTCCAGCCCTCATCCCTTCTGTCCAGTCCTCATCCACCCTCATCCCTTCTGTCCAACCCTCATCCCTTCTGTCCAGCCCTCATCCCTTCTGTCCAGTCCTCATCCACCCTCATCCCTTCTGTCCAGCCCTCATCCAGCCCTCATCTCTTCTGTCCAGTCCTCATCCCTTCTGTCCAGCCCTCATCCAGCCCTCATCCCTTCTGTCCAACCCTCATCTCTTCTGTCCAGCCCTCATCCCTTCTGTCCAGTTGTCATCCCCTTCTGTACAGTTCTAATTCATTCTGGGTGTGTGTGTGTGGAGGGGTGAGGGTGGGTGGGTGGTGTTTTTTTAATTTTTAATTTTTTATTTTTTATTTATTTAAAGAATGACTTCTAAATTATTTTGCCTGTTCATTGTCAAATAACCAGTTCAGCCTCTGTGAAGATTTACTGTGATATATATGTATATGATATGTCGTCGTTATTCACAGGAACTTGAACTTCCAGTGTTAGTGTTGTTGGTGGTAGGTGCTGATGATGACTGGGGTTTATATTGATTGACTTGCACATAATTAGGCTTGTGTAGAACTGTACTAATGAACTATCCAGGGTGGAAAGCTGGAGGAAGAGTTTCAGCTCTTCTCTCATTTGTGCTGTCAGCATCCGATCCATTGTATGTTGGGAGTTCAGCGTGAGAGATGTTTGATTCATTGCTTAGTGTGTGCACAGTGTTAGAGATGCCTTATCCATTGTATGTTGTGTGCACAATGTTAGAGATGCCTTATCCTTTGTATGTTGTGTGCACAGTGTTAGAGATGTCTTGTCCAATGTATGTTGTGTAAACAGTGTTAGACATGCTTTATCCATTGTATGTTGTGTAAACAGTGTTAGAGATGCCCTGTCCATTGTATGTTGTGTAAACAGTGTTTGAGATGTCCTGTCCATTGTATGTTGTGTAAACGGTGTTAGAGATGTCTTATCCAATGTATGTTGTGTAAACATTGTTAGACATGCTTTATCCATTGTATATTGTGTAAACAATGATAGAGATGTCTTATCCATTGTATGTTGTGTAAACAGTTTTAGACATGCCTTACCCATTGTATGCTGTGTAAACAATGTTAGACATGCCTCATCCATTGTATGTTATGTGAAGGGTTAGAGATGTTTTATCCATTGTATGTTGTGTAAACAGTGTTAGAGATGTCTTATCCATTGTATATTGTGTAAACAGTTTTTGAGATGCCTTATCCATTGTCTGTTGTGTAAACAGTGTTAGAGATGTCTGATCCATTTTCCGCAAGCATCGATCTACCATTGACCATCTGGTTCGTCTGGAAACCACTGTAAAGAATGCCTTTGTCAACAAACAGCATGTGGTGGCCATATTTTTTTGACTTAGAGAAAGCTTATGATGCCACCTGGAAATTTGGAATCCTCTCAGACCTGCACAAGCTCGGCTTCAGAGGACACCTGCCCCAGTTTATCCACAACTTCTTGCAAGACAGACTATTCCTGGTGAGGGTCGGCACCACCCTGTCCAACATTCACGAGCAGGAGCTGGGTGTTCCGCAAGGGGGCATTCTGTCGCTGGCTCTCTTCAGCATCAAAATAACTGACATCGTCCAGTCGGTTCAGAAAGGATCAGACAGCTCGCTGTTTGTGGACGATTTCACCCTGCATGCAACTGGCAGCATGTATGCCAGCATCCAGCGATGGCTTCAGCTCTGCGTGGACAAAATTCAGTGTTGGACAGAGGAGAATGGTTTCACCTTTTCATCCTCTAAAACAATTAGCTGAGTGTATTCATTTTCATCAGAAGCTGAACTTCCTCAGCCATATCAAACAGCTGAAAATATCTTGTCAAAAAGCCCTGAACATCATCCGAGTTGTGGCACACACGGACTGGGGTGCTGATAAGAGAACTCTCTTGCACCTCTACAGAGCTCTGGTCCGATCCAAACTGGATTACGGATGTGTAGTGTACGGCTCGGCCAGACCGTCTTACCTGAAACTGCTGGACCCTATACACCACCAAGGGCTCCGTCTCAGCTTAGGTGCATTCCACACCACCCCTGTACACAGCCTGTATGCAGAGGCGGGGCAACCACCTCTCTCCAACCGCAGATTGAAGCTGACCCTAAACTATTATTTGAAACTGTTTTCTGAACCCACAAACCCTGCTTACGACGTTGTATTCGACAACCCCTTTAACAAGAAATTTAAAGACAACCCAAACTGCATCCCTTCTTCTCTTGGACTGCGCATTCAGCGGCACATAGAAAATGCCAATCTGGATGTCGGCGGCATCTCAGACTTCTCCAAGTTCCCCGACAGCCCACCATAGACCTTTTAAACACTCGAGGTCCAATTCGATCTGGCCTTGTACCGTAAAGACTCCACCAGTTCACTGGCCTACAGAACTTACTTTTCAGAACTCTGCCGCAAATTTCCCACTTTCCAAAGAATCTTCACTGACGGTTCCAAGTCAGAGGACGGAGTCGCTGCATCTGCGTTCTGTCCCGCCTTTCCTGACCAGCCGTCAACGGAACATATCCTATCTGACAGCTCGGTGTGCACTGTGGAACTGACCACACTGGTTCTGGTGGTAAAAATGGTTCTCTCTTTGAAACAAAAGAGATTCATGATCTTTTCCGAATCCTTGTCAGCCCTGGAGGCGATCGCCTGCAGGAATCTCACTCATCCCAAACTGCAGGAATTTTACGAAACTTTTACTCTTGTAACGAAGAAAGGATACAAGGTTGTGTTGGCCTGGGTTCCTGGACATGTTGGCATTCATGGTAACGAAAGGGCAGACCAGCTGGCCAAGATCGCTGTAAAGAAAGAATTATCGAGATCCTTTGTACCATACACAAACATGAAGCAGAAGGTGAACACTCCAAATCCGCCCAGACCTAAAAGAGAACCTCCCATTGGGGGTGAAGAACAGAAAGGAGGAGTCTGTGCTGTGCAGACTGCATGTGGGGCACACTTTTTTTTTTTTTTTTTTTTTACTCATTCTTACTTGTTGAAGGCGGAAGAAGCCCCTCGATGTATTCCCTGTGATGAGCCTCTCACCGTGAAACATGTGCTCTTTGACTGTTGGGATCTGCATGACGTTAGACAAGGACATTACACGGCGGTTTCTTCGAAGACCTTGTTTCGTGATGTCCCGCCGTGGGCGCTGATGGACTTCTTGAAGGAAGTGAACATTTTTAATCAGATTTGAAGGTTTTAAGCTATGGAAGGTTTTTTTAAAAACTTTGAGTGGAAAGCTTAAAGTGGTGACTTGTTTTTATTGTTTGTTTTTTACCCTTGCTGCAGGTATTAACGTGGCGATAGCCTTGAGATGGCCTTAGTGGTCGGCGAGGTTCTAAGCACCATCATTTCATTTCATTTGTCTGATCCATTGTATATTATGTGCACAGTGTTAGAGATGTCTCATCCATTGTATGTATGTGCACAGTGTTAGAGATGTCCTATCCATTGTATATTATGTGCACAGTGTTAGAGATGTCTTATCCATTGTATATTCTGTAAACAGTGTTAGAGATGTCTTATCCATTGTGCACAGTTGTGGATATGTCTGATCCATTGTATGTTATGTGCATGGTGTTAGAGATGTCTGATTTATTGCATTCTATATGCAGTATTAGAAATGTCTTATCCATTGTATGTTATATGCATGGTGTTAGAGATGTCTGATTCATTGCATACTATATGCACAGTGTTAGAAATGTCTGATCCATTGTATGTTATATGCATGGTGTTAGAGATGTCTGATTTATTGCATTCTATATGCAGTGTTAGAAATGTCTTATCCATTGTATGTTGTGTGCACAGTGTTAGAGATGTCTGATTCATTGCATATTATGTGCACAGTGTCAGAGATGTCTGATTCATTGCATACTATATGCACAGTGTTAGAAATGTCTTATCATTGTATATTATGTGAACATTGTTAGAGATGTTTTATCCATTGTATGTTGTGTGAATAGTGTTTAAGATGTCTTATCCATTGCATATATGCACAGTGTTAGAGATGTCTTATCTATTGTATGTTGTGTTAATCGTGCTTGAGATGTCTTATCCATGGCATATTATATACACAGTGTTAGAGATGTATAATCCATTGTATGGTATGTGCAGTGTTAGGGATGTCTGATCCTGTTCACAGAATTTTTTAACTGATACAAGGATGTGTTGGAACTGGGTTGGGTTTTTTTTTTTTTTTTTTTTTTTTTTTGTGTCTGTTTTTGGTGTTTGTTTCAGCTGCAGGTCTGATTGTCAATATCAGTATATAAAGCAGTAGGTATGAACTGATCACTTAGCATGTGTGTGCTTGCACACACGCACAAGAATACATACATCTCATTGTGGCATGAATAAATCCGTCTGATACTTTCAGTCGATGTTTTTCAGCAGACGTTGTGTAATTCCTACTTGATGGAGCCCAGTGAACAGTGATGCTGTGTTCATATTTTGTTGCTGTTGTCGTTGTTGTTGAAACCACAGCAAATGAATGGGCCTAAACTTCTGTACAAAGTTCTGCTTAATTAAGGAGTATCATGGCACCTCATTCTACAGCCGCTTAACCGTGCGTTGTGGGTCGGTCAGACCCATGTTCGGTTTAGCAGCGCTCTCCTAGCTGTTTGTCATGGGGTCTGTGGGCTCCACACATCAAGTCTGAGGGTGATGCACACTGAAACCCAAGGCTGCCTTCAGGGCAACACGGCGACAAACAGTGTGTGTGTCTTTTGCCTTTCGCAAGTCTCAGTGTTACATTTCATCGTCGTCGTTGTTGTTTTGCTTAAATTATATATTTGTATGTTGTGTACACAGTGTTAAATTATTATTTCTTTCTTTCATTATTTTAAATGTCTGTTTATTTTCTTTATTTATTTATCATTGATTTTTATTTCAGTTGTATTATTATTGTTATTATTTATCGTTTTATTTCTCTGCTGTTGATTGAGTTATTCATTAAGTTAGGTTTTAAGGAACTTATTTTTTGACAGTAGAAGAAAATAGACAATTGCAATTCTTTAGGCTCTGGGCGAAACCTGGCATTGTGAAATTCCATCACAACATGTACGTTATGGCGTGCTTGCGTCATAATAGCTGCGTAAGAGTGATCCTGGTGACATGTAAACAACTTATCCCTTGAGGAAGGAACGTGATCCTTCCGAAAATTTGGAATATTTGACAGATTGATGTGTTTGTTTTCTCTTTTATATATATATATATATAATTGGCATGAAACAGATTTGGAGGAAAATAATGTGGTGTGCTTTTCATTTGTCTGCGTTCCTGACTGAGAGAGTGAGTGAGATTTGTGTGGGTTGGGTGGAGGGTAGGGGGGGGAGTGAGAGAGAGAGGGAGGATGCGGTGGGGGAGGGGAAAGAGAGGTGGGGGGTGGGTGGGTGGGAAGGAGAGGGTTGAGGATGAGTGAGGGTGAGGAGTGATGTTGGCCGCTCCTTGATAGGAGTTCATGTGTTAAGGGGCCTGCAAGTGTTTGGACTGTGAGCGTTGCACGTACATGGACACACACATGCACGCGCACACGCACAGACACAATCATGCACATGCACACAGACAGATAGACACACACACACACACACACACACACACGCATGCATGTACAAGCACGCGCGCGCGCACACACACAAACACATACACACACAATAATGTGTATGGAAACACACACACTAGCACGCACACATCCATACGCACAATGCCAAACCACACACACACACAAACGAACACGCGTAAGTACAAATGAACACACACATGCAGACACACACTGTGATACGCACACGCGCGCGCGCGCACACGTATGCATGCACATACACACATGCGCGCACACACATACGTTCATGCACACACACAATACACACACGCGCGCGCCCGCACACACATACATACACACACGTACGCGCGCGCGCACACACACACACACACACACATACAAGCATACACATACACACACACACGGACATACACATACGCATGCATACACACACGGACATACGCATGCACACACACACACACACACACACACATTTACAGAGCTTATCCAAGAACTAGTTCCCATTTCTGTTAAAACTGAATGACTCTCCCACTGATATGGAAAATCGATATTCAAATTATCTAAAAACATACACAAAGAAGAGACTTACTCTGATAGGTACACAAAATGTTATAGTCCTCTGTCAACATTCTGAAGAATAGACTCACCCTGATAGCTACACGACATGTATAGTCCTCAGGCAACATTCTAAAGAATAGACTCACCCTGATTGGTACACGAAATGTATAGTACTCTGGCAACATTCTGAAGAATAGACTCACCCTGATAGCTACACGAAATGTATAGTCCTCTGTCAACATTCTGAAGAATAGACTCACCCTGATAGCTACACGACATGTATAGTCCTCTGGCAACATTCTGAAGAATAGACTCACCCTGATAGGTACACGAAATGTACAGTCCTCTGGCAACATTCTGAAGAATAGACTCACCCCAACAGGTACACGAAATGTATAGTCCTCTGGCAACATTCTAAAGAAGAGACTTACTCTGATAGGTACAGGACATGTGTAGTACTCTGGCAACATTCTGAAGAAGAGACTCATCCTGATAGCTACACGATATGTACAGTCCTCTGGCAACATTCTGAAGAACAGACTCACCCTGATAGGTACATGACATGTATACGCAGGCCTGAATGAACGCGTTGGTTTATGCTGCTGCTGGTTAGGCATTTGCCTTGCACATGTGGTGTAGCGCGAATGGATTTGCCTGACTCCAGCGACACCTCCTTGAGAAGCAGGTACTGAAACTGTGAACATGTATTTTACCCCATGCACAGGTTTATTTTATTTTGTTTTATTTTATTTATTTGTTTATTTATTTATTTATTTTAAGCAAAATTGAGCGTGGACACTATTTCATACATGGCGTTCACAAAGTAGTTACCATTAAAGCAACAGTGACAGTGGTTAAATATCTTCTGCTGTTGTTGGTTAAAAAAAAGTACACACACACACACACACACACACACACACACACACAAGTTAGTGCGCACCTCAATCATGAAATGCACAATATACACACTTTTTCTTAGTACTGGTCCTAGACAAACTAGTTTTCTATCTCTGTGCTAAAGGGTATCCTCCCAAAGTTACAAATATAAGATATAGTGTATACAAATAAAGCTAGACTTTTCATCACAGCGTTCCGCATTTGTTTATCATAATTTTTTTTTTTCTCAGATTTTAGCCAGGTTTGTCACTTGAGATTATTATTTCTTATAAAGCATAGTGATAAACAAACATGATGACAAAATGTAATTAATATCCAATGAATAGTTTCTGAAATACAAAAATAAACAAAAATCACTCCCCGTTAGGTAGTACTGCCCCCCTTAACCCTTTCACTGGCAAACTCGTATTTATGCAGCAGCTAGGTAGAGGACCCATGTCACTGAAGGTTGACCATATCATGGGTCTGTTATCCAAGAACCTACTGCTCTTTATGTTCGGGTTGGTAGGATAGGCCATATTTTCTACACATCGCAGGGGGAATCCCCAGCTATTCTTAGACACCATATTTTCTGTGTTTTTAGCACAAAGGAATTTTGCACTCTAAACTGACTGGCGGTGAAAGAGTTAAGAGATCATCCAAAAGGGGATGACTGTCCATTGATATGTGCCACATTTTGTGTGTGTGTGTGTGTGTGTGTGTGTGTGTGTGTGTGTGTGTGTGTGTGTGTGTGTGTGTGTGTGCTTCCTTCTTTCATTTTTTTTAAACGAATACTCACAGAATCTCTCTCTGTCTGTCTCAAACACACACACACACACACACACACACACACACACACACACACACACACACACGCACGAACACAACACACACACACACACACACACACACACACACATACTGTGTATTTACCTACACTCAATGACACGCACACAAACAGAAGAACATAGACACCAACGAAAACGGCTGATGACATAAACTAACTGTGTTCTCATGCGGTCACGTCAATCTAGACGTGTATTTACCTACACTCAATGACACGCACACCGGCACACGAACATAGACACAGACGAAAACGGTTGATGACACAAACTAACTGTGTTCGCATGTGGTCATGTCAGTACGTGGATATTATGCTGGGCATCGTTTACTGTCGGCTTTGATTTTCCCACGTTACCTTGCGCGCTGTTTGCTGAGGGTTCGTTTTGGAAACTCTCTGTTTCTCTCTGTCTCTGTCTGTGTCTCTGTCTGTCCCTGTCTCTGTCTCTCTCTCTTTCTCTCTCGCTTCGCTTCTCTCTCCCTCTCTCTCTCTCTTTCTCTCTTCACCTCTCTCTCTCTCTCTGTCTCCTTCTCCCATCCTTCTTTCTCTTTACCTCTCTCTCTTTCTCTCTCTTTCTCTCTCTTCCTCCCAAGAGAGTGAGAGAGAGTGTATGTATGTGTTCTGTTGTTGCTGTTTTTGTTTAGTTTTAGTTTTTGACTCACTTGTGTAAACAAAGTGAGTCTATGTTTTACCTCTCTCTCTGTGTGTGTGTGTGTGTGTGTGTGTGTGTGTGTCCGTGGTAAACTTTAACATTGACATTTTCTCTGCAAATACTTTGTCAGTTGACACCAAATTAGGCATAAAAATAGGAAAAATTCAGTTCTTTCCAGTCATCTTGTTTAAAACAATATTGCACCACTGAGATGGGCATAAAAAATAAAAAATGAAGCCTAATTATATACAAACTGCATTTACTGTTATATTTATATTTTTTGTATTCTCTAAACTTGGCACTTTGATCTGATATTCTGACACAACAACAAGAGGAGTCATTATTATCATTTTTTGTTCAAACAGGAACTTCTTTTGCTAAGCCTGGAATTTTTATTTATTTTGCAAACGTTTTGGTGCAGAGGTAAAAAAGGGAAATTACTCTGTAATTAATGCTAGGGGACTTAATTTGCTTTAAAGTGATCTTTCTCATCTTAAACATTACATTTTGAAATTATACTCAATACATGAAAAGCTTGTGTATTTTACTCTCAGTGTACAGGGCTTTCACTATGTTCATTCGCCCAAGTGGTCTTTTTCGGAAAATACTAAAATCAATACGACGAGTGG
>NC_134907.1:12291414-12313914 GCF_041734735.1 Babylonia areolata
TGTGGTGTGTGTAAGTACCTATTACATGAAATTACCATTGTTCCCAGTTTTTTTTCGCTTTTTACCTTTAATGACTATTCAAGTTCCTATTCTTTTCGTCGTTCTTATTATTTTTTTTTTAAATTTCAGTTTTTTTTCTTTATTTTTTTGTTTTTGTCGTTCGTTCTTTATTTTTATGTCGTTAAGGGGCAGAATTGTAAAAAGGCCTTACGTGCCAAATTTTTTACCCTTAAATTCAATAAATCAATCAACTTTTTCCCTTTTTCTTCTCTTCTTTCTTCTTCGTCTTCGTCTTCGTCTTCTTTTTCTTTTCTTCTTCTTCTTCTTCGTTTTCTTCTTCTTCTTCGTTCGGGGGCTGCAACTCATGTCACTAGTATGTTCATGAGTGGGCTTTCACGCCGAGACCTTTTTTACCCCGCGGTGGGCACCAGAATCCATTTTGGGGGATTCATGCTGGGTATGCTCTTGTTTCCAAACCCACCGAACTTGACAGGTTCGGTCTTTAACGGGGCCTATTTGTCTCTGCTTGCCGTTACACACGAAAGGGGAGGTAATGCACAAGCATTTGCCATAGCGACCGGGGAGATGGGGAAAAAAACTCCACCCTTTCATCCCGGGCGCCTTTACCGAGATTCGAACCCGGGGCCCTCAGATTGAAAGTGCGACGTTTTTAATTTAACCATGGCATTACCCGTTTTCGCGTTTGATTAGAGCTTGCCCTCATGAGGAGAGAGCCGCTGCCCAATAAAATAGGGTCTCGTTTTTTGTTGTTTTTTGTTTTTCTCCTGAGAAAAAAAAAATAAAATAAAAATATAACCACAACAACAAACAACAAAAAACAACAACAAAATACAGTCACTCCAACTTTGCTCCGAAGCTCCTGCCAAGATCGGGGGAAGCATTAGAACAAAAGGGAGACTAAAGGGGATACATAGAAGTCATGCAAGCATCTTAAGTCGACCAGTCTTCCTGCTGAAAAAAAAAACCAAAACGAGAGGAAAGGGCCCTTTTCAAGACCATTTTGTGAACATTTAAAAAAAAAAAAAAAAAAAAAAACCCAATTTTTTTATTATGGAAAATTTTCAAAATGTATTTTAAAAGATGAAAAGTCATTTAAAGCAAATTACCCCCCTAGCTTTACAGAGTAATTCCTTTTTTACTATCTCAAAAAAACTTGCAAAATAAAAAAAAACTTCCTTGTTAGCAAAAGAAGTTCCCGTTTGAACAAAAAATGATAATAATGACTGCTCTTGTTGGGGCAGATACATCAAAATGCCAAGTTTTGGAATACAAAAAATATAAATAAACATAAATGCAGTTGCATAAATTGGCTTCATTCTTTATTTTTTTGTGCCCATCCAAGGCGCAATATGTTTTAAAAAAATATGGGGAAAAAACTGAATTTTTTCCCATTTTATGCCAATTTTTGGGGCCCCCCCCCCCCCCCGACAAATAGTGAGGAAAAGTCAATGTTAAAGTTTCCACGGACACACATACACAAGACCAGAAAAGACACAGACACAGACACACACGACACACCAGACCACACACACACACACACCACACACACACACACACACCCACCACACACGACAACCGAACCCGGGGGTTAAAAAATAGACTCACTTTGTTTACACAAGTGAGTCAAAAAGATAATGAAATCGAACTGTTTGAATATATACGCATTTTGTTCACGTTTTTTCTTTGTCTGTTTTTTTTTTTTTTGTTTTTTTTTTTTTTTTTCCCCCACCCGCCCTTTACTGGGGCCTTTTTTTGACGCACTAAATTAAAAAAACATAAGGAAGTTAAAGAAACTCTCTCTCTGTCTTTCTCTCTGTCTGCTGTCGTCTGTTGTCTCTCCTCCTCTCTCTCCTCTCTCTCCGGGTGTCTCTGTCTTTCTCTCTCTTTTTCTCTCTCTTTGCTGTCTCTGTCTGTCGTCTCCTTCCCCCGTTCTCTGGTTTTTTATATCCGCCTTTTCTGCTCTATCCCCCTCTCTTTTATGTCTCTGTCTCTCCTTTTGTCCTTTTCCGGCTCTCTCATTCTTCGCTCTGTCTGTCTTTTTCCCTCTCTCTCTCTGTCTGTGTCTCTGTCTCTCTGTGTCCCGTCCGTCTCTGTCGTCTCTCTTCCCTTTCCCTCTCTCTCCTCTTTTTTGTCTCTGTCTTGTCTGTCTGTCGTCTCTGCTCTGTCCACTTCTCTCTCTCTTCTCTCTCTCTTTTCCCCTTCCTGTCTGTCTTTTTCTCTCTCTCTCTCTCGCTGTTCTGTCTGCTGTCTCTCTCTCTCTTGTCTCTGTGTATTTTAATCTCGTCTCTCTGTCTCTATCGTTTCCTTTCTGTGTCCTGTCTCTTCTCTGTCTCTCTCTATCTTTCTCTTCTCTGTCTGTCTTTATCTCTCTCTCTCTCTCTTTGTGTCCTGTCTCTCGGTCTCCGCCTGTCTCTGCTGTCTCCCTCTGTCCATCTCTCTCTCTCTCTTTGGTCTCGTCTCTGTCTGTCGTTTTTGTTCCCCCAGAGAGAGACAACAAAACAGACAGGGAGAGGAAGAGAGTGGTCCAGAGAGAGGGGGTGGGGAGAGGTGAGAGAGAGAGAGAAAAAAAACAGAGGGGGGGAGAGGGGGGAGAGGGGACGTGAGAGGAGACAGAGATAAGGGAGGAAAAAAAGATAAAGAAGGGGGAGATAGGAGAGAAGAGAGGAGAGACAGAGAGAGAGAGAGAGCAGGGAGAGAGAGAGACAGATTTAGGGAGAGGATAGAGAAGGGGGAGAGTGGGGAGAGAGAGACAGGGAGAGAGAGGAGGAGAGGGAGAGAAGGGGGAAGAGTGGGGAGAGAGAGGAGACAGATGAATAATAATAAAAGGGAGAGAGAGAGAGAAAAAAGCTCTGGGCGCGCGACGGTGTCGAGCGCGCCATCTCGGGCGTCTGCGTCGCGCTGCGCACTGTGGCGCGTGTTCGGGGTGTTTGTTAGGTTGTCGGGAGTGGGTGCGCGCGGGGGGTGTTGTGGGGGTTCGGGAGGGCGACAGGGCTCGCGCCTGCTCTTATTTTCTATTTGAACACAGGTCGCGCGTATGTGCTGCTCTTCCTTGCGGCGCCTCTGGGACGGCTCGCGACCCCCCGGTCGCGGCGCGCTCGCGCCGGTTGTGTGTCGCTAAGAAGGGGGGCTTCGATGCGCGCCAGCAAAAAAATAAAGAAAAATAAAACAACTTCTCTTTCTTTGCGCTCTCTCCTTCTTCTCCCGTTTGCTCTCTCTAGTCCCCACTGGTGCTCGGCCCGCCGGCCCCGGTCGCCGCCCCTCTCCTGTGTTCTCGATTTGAATGTGTTTCTCTGCGTCTCTCCCCTCCAAAACACAAATAAAAACCTTTCTCTCGCTCTCGCCCGGGCTTCTTCTCCCCTTCCTTGGCGCTGCTTTGTTGGGCGCGCGCGCTCCCGCCATTCTGGCGTCTCGTCTCTCGCTGCTGCTCTCTCCGCCTTTTTCGCCCCCCCCAACCCTATGTTGCGGGTGCGGTGCTGCTCCCCCCCCCCCCTCTCCCGGGTCTCTCTCCTGTGATGGCCTCCTCGCCCTGCCTATAACCACAAAGCAAAACATTCCCAATAGCCAAACAAATACGGGCACACGTTCCCCCCTTTGTTCGCTCTCTCGCCCTCCCCCCTGTTTCGCTGTTTATGAATTTTTATGTTGAGTGGCGCGCGCGCGTGCCATTGCTAAAAATAATTACAAAAAAAAGTACACAAATGATACTCCAAAAGAATAACATGTGCTCCCCCTCGCTCGGCTCCTTCGCTCCCCCCCCCCCCCCCCCCTCCCTTTCTCGGGCGGTACGCTCCTCTCTCCCCGGTCTCCTTTCTCTCTCCCTTTGGTTCTCCGATCTTTGCTCTCTCTCTCTCTTTCGCTCTCTCTGCTCTCTCTCTCTCCGTGTGGCTCTTAGGGGCTGGCGCGCCTGGATTGTACTCCACTCTTCCGCTATAAACCCACCCTAGTATCCAAACCCCACATCGTGTTCTCTTAACGTCCACTCGCTTTATCCTCGCTGGGTACAGGGTGGGGAGATTTTTCCGCCGACCCTCCCCATTCAGTCAACAACCTAAGCGACCTAGCAAGTGCCGCACCCCCCTTCCGGTGCAATACTGTGGCAAGCCGAAGATCAAATACGCGGCCGTTTTAAAGGAGATTCCTGGTAATTCCTCGTGTCACATATGGTTGGGATTAAGGAAACCGAGAACCTACCCGCAGCACGCAACCCCCCCCACGCCCCGCCCCCCCCCCCCCCCCAGCCGCGCCGCACACCCCCTCCCCCCGGGATCCCCACGACCCCCCCCCCCCCACCCAAAACCAACAACCCGCCCCCACCCGTGAAGTATGGCTGCCCTAGCGTGGTGGGGGGAAAAAACGGTCATATAGCACTAAAGAGGGCAAAGCCAGCCCCCTCGTGTACAATACGAGTGGAAGACCGTGGAGCTGCAGCCCATTCGACGACAAGAAGAAGAACGACGAAGTTTCCTTCTCTGGTCCCCCTCCCTCCTCCCCCGCCCCCCCCCCCTCCTCATCCGCAGGAACAAAGTCAAACCAACCAGAGGCTAGACAAAAAAAGTCACAGAAAAGATTCACAAAGTTGTGTAGTAAAAGAAAAAAGAAGTCACAAAATTAGGAAGGAAAAAAAATCGAAAATTGAAAAATGTGTTTACGAAAGATAAAAGTTTGAAAATACCAGGACCCCACAGGTGGACAGTTTCATCATGTTTTGGGTCTTCATCATGTACCACCAACATAATGATACGTCCATATTTCTTATCTGCATATGTGCTTGACTGAAGAAGAAACCCGCTGAATATTGACAGCACATGAAACGAATGATGGGAGGCCCCCATGGGGGGCAGTTGTCCCAGGGTGGGGGGTTGGCTTTCCTCAAATAAGACGCTAGGTAGGTCGGCATGGGGCAGCCGCAGTGTGGAGTGTGTGAGGACGGCTGAACACTGGTATGTGCACGCATAACTTTATGATCTAGCAATAAGGTCACCGACGTCCACCGCCACCGAGGCTCGCGTTCGGGCACGTCTGCCCCCCCCCACTCCCCACCTGGTGGAGTCTCTACCACCACGTCCCACTTTTGACTTCAGTCGCGATAACGACTTGTCCCATAAACCATTTGCGCATTCGGCCCTCCATCTGGGCACCACCACCAGGCACGGGTCCCCACCCACGAGCCATCCCCCACGACAGCGCGACCCGGGACCCTTACCCCAGTCACCGGGACCCCCTAGCTGGCTCCCGACCCCCCCTAATGTATTAAAAGAAAAAAAAAAAAATAAAAACAAAAAACAAAAAAAACAAAAGCCAAAAAAGAAGAAAAAACTAGCCCACCCCATGTTAACGATCCGTCCACACCTGCGGTGCGCCCCCCCATATCACCCCTAAAAAAAAATAAGGATGTTAAAGAATAAAAAGATAAATTAAATAGGGGAAAAAAAAAAAATAAAAAAAAAACCGCTACCCCCCGTCCGTCACGAGGTGTGCCAACACCCAAATGTGATTTACTCCGAGCCCCCAAAAACCCCAGGCTCACGTGTCCAGTGTTTGATCAACCCTTCGGGGGCCGGACCCGCCGGCCGTCTAGGCTTACCGCCACCCAAATACAAAGAAGGAAATAAAATGGATGTACTGAAAAACACCGCAGCGACCCAAACACCACAAGAACAAACACCCCACCGACTTCACAGTGATCCCATCTTTACGCCCTCGCATCCATCAAATACATACTCCCCTCAACCCACCCCCCTGACCCAAGATAGAACACTACCCATCGCCGACGTCGTGTTTCGACTTCCTACGGGGCAGTTATACTTTCGGGTCTACCTCTTCTACTGCGGGGCAGCACTCCCCAGGGAGAGCGCGTCGCTATACTACAGCGCCACCCATTTTTTTTTTTTGTTTGTAATATTTTTTCTGAGTGCAGTTTTTGTTTGTTTGTTTTTTTCCTATCAAGAAAGTGGATTTTTTTCTACAGAGATTTTTGCCAGAACAACCTTTTGTTGCCCTGGAGGTTTCTTTTCTTTTTTACGTGCGCTAAGTGCATGCTGCACACTGGACCTCGGTTTAATCGTCTCCAATCCATCCGAATGACGAAATATCTGATATGGACTAATATCCCTTGAAACGCAACTTGAATTGCTTAAATGAAACTGGTGCTCATCTCATCATCCCATAGGAAAAGAGAGAGAGGGGGGGGGGGACAGAGAGAGAGAGAGACACAGCGACGAGAGAGAGAGAGAGAGAGACAGAGAGAGAGAGATAGAGAGAGAGAGAGAGAGAGGAGAGAGAGAGAGAGGAGAGAGATCTGAGTCCCATTCAGAACAGTTTGACCAAATGAACAGGCCATCCCGCATGCAATATGCCCCCAGTACAAACCAAACCAATTTAGTAATATGGGTTAACTCCTCTCCATACGGACGGCGAAAGAGACGACGTAACACGATTCCTCACCAGTTCCCATCATCAGAAAATATTGCAAGCGGATGGCCTCTATACTGAAGAGGTGAATGTTGACAAAGAATACCACAATTCTGACGACGGAAGCTAAAGGTGGGTCGTTCAGACACCCACTGGACCCCATCCGAGGGGACTTGTGTAGAGGAGAAGAAGAGGCTGGCCGTACCAGAGTGAGTTTAAGACATGTAATAAAATATGTTTGAAGTCTTGTCCACTTTTTTCTTTTTCCCCTTCCTAAATTGGACGACTGTTGTTTTTGTTTTTTGTTTTTTGTTTGTTGTTGTTGTTGTTGTTGTTGTTGTTGTTGTTGTTGTTGTTGTTGTTGTTTGTTGGTGTGTTGTGTGTGTGGGTGTGTGTGTGTGAATAATTGTGATTCGTGAATATTTGTCACTTTTTCCTTCCTATATTGACCGACGTATTTGTTGCTGTTTTGTGTGTGTGGTGTGTGTGGTGGTGTGTGTGTGTGTGTGTGTGTGCCGTGCGTGCGCGCGCGCGCTTAGTTATTTTTTCTAAAACCGAATGTTTGTGACTTTTTTTTCGTTTCGCCTGTATTTTCTTTTCCGATCACTTCTCTTCCTCACCCACTTCAGCAATGGAAAATGAACTATCCATCAGGTCATCGATCACGAAAGTTGACACGAGTGACGATACAAAATAACTGACAACCAACCGTCGTCACAAGGCACTCCCAATAATAATTATAAATTACGTTCCAAGTATAACCACTTCTATAACTTCAATAACTACTGTACTTCCCCACCCCCTCACTTTATACCCTCCCTCTCAACCGTTTTTTTATTTATTTATTTATTTTTTTTTTAGTCCATCTATCCGTCGTCTGGAAAACTGAACTAGCAAACATAGCAAAGTGAGGTTTTTCTGGCGGTAGTTATGTGCTTACAATGCTTAGCTTTAAAGGACGTTACGATTCACTGACTAACTGTTTCTGTACGTTATGTAAGCGGAGCAAGTGTTCTAAAACAGAAGGCGTGTTTCTCTGTTGAGAATACTTCACGCGTGAAGAGATCTACTGCACGTTTCTGGGGGCTTTTTTTTTTTTTTTTTTGTTTGTTTGTTTTTTGTTGTTGTTTTTTTGTTTTTTTAAAAATGTTATATTGACGTTACAGACTTTCCTTTAGCGTACGCGGGGGTGCATTCATATGCCACCACGAGTGTTACACACTAAAGTGGCCGTGTTTTTCGAAGCTGTGCATATATTAACCCCTTTTTTTTTTTTTCTTCTTCTTCTTTTTAAAATGTGTCTTGGTGCTAAAATAAAGTGTACACACTGTGTTAAATGCCTTTCACTGTGAACAAAACTGCAAGCAACGAAGATTTTGTGTGCTGATAAAAGAAGAAGAAGAAGAAGAAAAGAAGAAGAAGAAGAAAAGAAAATTCCAAACATAATAACAGACTTCCTTCTGAAGTAAATGAATGCCTCTTCTTTTTCTTTTTTTTAATTTATTTTATTTTATTTTATTTTTTTGTATCATTGTACTTTGTCAGAGCGTGTTTCCATGAACGAGCGATTTGTGCAGTCTTTCTTGTCGGCCTTTTCATTTTTTTCATGTCACTTGCAGGTGTGTTATACACGGGTTTTTGTTCGATATTGGGTCCATTAAAGTGAGAATTTTGTGCTTTCTCCCGCTCGTCTCTCCTCTCTCTCGTCTCTCTCTGTGTGTGTGTGTGTGTGTTTTACAAAGCATGTCTCATCACCACGCTCTCCAACTTAACTTACATGGATTCGGAAGTAAATGTAAACGCACTCAGTACGGCCAGTCCTCTCTTCTTCCTCTACAACTCGACCCCTCGGGATGTCCAGTGGTGCTGAATGACCCAACCATTAGCTTCCGTCGTCAAGAATTGTGGTATTCTTTGTCAACAGTCACCTCTCAGTATAGAGCCTTCCGCTTGCCAATATTTTGATGATGGCAACTGGGTGAAACGACTGTTAACTGTCGTCCTCTTCGCCGTTCGTAGGAGAGAGTTAAATTATCATTGATACCTGGTTTTGCCTGGTGATTAAGTACGCTGTGTCAAAATCTGTGTCGCCGCCGTATATATAAAAGGGGATTCGACCTTGTCGACCCTCGTAGGGTTAAATAATGTTCAATTATTCAACAATTACACATGAATTACAATCAATGATTGACAAAAGAGCATCAACAAGCTAAAGCTTATACTGTACTCAGCAACGGTGCACGTCAATTATATTCATGACGGCTGATGGAACCCATGTTTATCAATTGTATCAAATAAACATTCAAAACAGTAAGTAGACACTCTGTTTCTTTTGAGACGAAGTCCATTAATTAAAAGTCCTTGACTCACTTGTGCAAACAATGTGAGCCAGTCTATCTTATAAGCCGTTTCCTGGGTTAGTGTGTTGGTGTGGTGTTGTGTGTGTGTGGTGTGTGTGTGTGGGTGTGTGTGCGTGCGTCCGTGCGTGCGGTGCGTGCGTGTGTGGTTTTTGTGTGCTTAATGTGTACAGTGTTTGTGTGGGATATGGGCGTATGGGTGTGTGTGGTGTGTTGTGTGTGTTGTGTTGTGTGTGTGCTTGTATAAATAATGTGTTGTGTGTGTGTGTGTGTGTGTGTGTGGTGTGGTACCGTGGATGCTGCGTACGTAGCCTATGAATGAGTGTGTTGAGGAGGTGGAGTGGAGTGGGTGGGTGGGGATCGGTGGTGGGGGCTTGGGCGGGGGGGGGGCGGGGTGGGGGGGAGGAGGACCGGGGGGGAGGGGGAGGCGTGGGGGGGGGGGATTAGGGGGTGCAGGTCCACGGTCTCTCTTTTAATCATTTGTTATTGTTGTTGTGTTGTTGTTGTTGTTGCAAATAGGAACGTCTTTCATCAGTATAGAAAGTTACATTAATGAATAAATCCACTATTGGGGCAGCTTATTTTTGAAGGGGAGAAGATATAATCAAGTTTTGAAGCATGGAGCATTGGTACGTTTTTTTTGTTTTTTTTTTTAATACTGATCTTTTTCCAATCTAAAACATTACCTTTGAAAGTCATTACATCGGTAACTAGAAAGCTTTTGGTGTTTTACAAATCAGTGTGAAGACCTTTCACATGTGTATTCGCCAAATACAAGTATTTTTTTTTTTTTTTCTTTTTCGGGAAATAGCATCTCCGTACACAATGGTGAAGTAATGTCGACTATTAAATTTAAAAAAAACACAACAAAAATACGTCTTAACTGTGTACGTTTACAGATTGTGGAACGTTTAACCAGGTGTGGAAAAGTGTTGGGTGGAAGGTGTGGCCGTAGGGAAGGGAGAGAACTCTTGGCTGAGCTATATCAGTGTACTGTTGTGTGTGTGTGTGTGGGTTTGTGTGTGTTGTGTGTTTGTGTGTGTGTGACTCCTCTCTCCTCAGGAGTAATAGAGTGTGTGTGTGTGTGTGTGTGTTGTGTGTGTGTGTGGTGTGTGTGTGTTACTCTCACTCAGAGTAATGCAGTGTGTGTGTGGTGTTGTGTGAGTGTGTGTGTGCGCGCGCGCGCGTGTGTGTGTTTATGTGAGTGTGTGTGTTGTGGGTGTTTCGTGTGTGTGACTGGCACTCAGAGTAATACAGTATTGTGTGCGTGTGTGTGTGTGTGTGTGTGTGTTGTGTTACTCTCACTCAGAGTAATGCATGTGTGTGTGGTGTGTGTGTGTGTGTGTGTGTGTGTGTGTGAGTGTGTGTGCGCGCAGCGCGCGCGCGCGCGTGTGGTGTTGTGTTTATGTGTGTGTGTGTGTGTGTGGTGTGTGTGTGTGACCTCACTCAGAGTAATAACAGTGTGCCTTGTTGGTGTGTGTGTGTGTGTGTGCGCGCGCGCTTGCTTGCTTGCGTGTCTGTCTGTCTGTCAATCAAAAATCAATCAATCCAAAACACTTATTAATAATCCACATGAATTAAAGTAGTGCAATCACAGGCTTGTTGTAAAATCCAGCATACAAATCATCATGCGCAATATAAGAAGAATTGAAACTAGTCAAATAAGAATTCCCAATAGCGACGATAGACTTACCCCTCCCCCCTCAGACCCCCTACCCTCCCCCCCCCCCCCCCGCGCCCCCCCTCCCCCCCACAAAACACATACTCACTCCTGTCTGTGTTTGTTCTTTAGTTTTAGAGTCTTTTTTTTTACTATTAGTGTATTAGACGATTAGAAAAAAAATCAAATTAAAATTGAAAAATAAAAGATACAGAACTAAAAAAGTGGGGTGGGAGATAATAAAAGAAGTGAGAAGTCAGGATAAAATAGAAAGGTAGAAACCTACTAAGAAATGCATAACTAAAGATGAAATTAGCTTGAACAAGTAACAATTCAATAATGATGAATAACAACTAAAACCAATTAACATGTTATGAAGTACGTTAAAGAATGTACACCTAGGGCTAATGAACAATGCCTTTGAAAGCTCTACTAAAGATCCTCGTTAGAAATAACTCCCCCAAATCATCTGCAAATAGTTACTCTCGGTGAAATACTTGGTCAAGAAGATACGTAATCTACTGCTGACCATTGAAACAAACTATGGATCAAGCCGAACTGCTTACCACAAATGCAAATAACATTTATAACTATCTGTCCTGTTGTGCGCGTCCGTTAGTTGTGTGTGTGTTGTGTGTGTGTGTGTGTGAGCGTTCCTGTGTGTGTGTGTGTGAGGTGTGTGTGAGCGTCCGTTGTGGTGTGTGGTGTGTGTGTGTGGTGTGTGTGTGTGTGACGTCCGTGTGTGTGTGTGTGTGTGTGTGTGAGTGTGTGGTGGGTGTGAGCGTCTCGTTGTGTGTGTGTGTTGTGTGTGTGCTGTGGTGTCTGTGGGGGTGTGTGTGTGTGTGTTGTGTGTGTGTGGTTGAGCCCCGTGTGTGGTGTGTGTGTGTGTGTGTGTGTCTGTGAGTGAGTGTCTGTGTGTGTGTGTGTAGTGTAACAACAATGTCCCCCAGTCACGCATCAATCCCTCACACAATCCCGTCAAAACCCCCCCCCTCGCCCCCCCCCCCCCCCCGCCTCCCCAACAATCCCCCCCAAACCACACCCCAACACACCCACCCCCCTCACCCGTACTAACATCCCCACCCGTTTCTAGCTTTCCACCCCCATCTCCTCACGCCCCTCTCCAACCCTCCTTCCCCTCCCCCTCACCCCACTACCCTCTCACCATCCCCCCCCCACCCCCACCCCCTCTACACCGTCCACACTAACGCGGCTGTGCGAAAAAATAAAAAAAATAAAAAAATAAAAAACAGAAAAGAAAGGAAGGGGGCGGGGAGGGTGGGCGGGGGGGGGGGGGGGGAAGGGAGGAAGAGCTCTTGCTTGCCTCCCTCTAACCCCCCCACCCCCCCTCCCCATCCGAGACCACCCCCCCCGCCAACTCCACCCCCCCCAACCCCACCCCCCCCCCCACACACACACCCTACACTCCCTAGCCCAAATAATTGCCAATATATACTGTGCTTGAAAAAGACGACAACAATAAGAACCCCAGCCACCCCCCCTTTATCACAACTTAGCACCAGGCAAGCGTGTGTGCGTGTGTGAGTGTGTGTGGGAGTGGTGTGTGGTGTGTGTGAGGGTTTTAGCGGGTTCGAGAGACAGTTGGAATTGAGGGTGGTGGGAGGGTGGAGTGAGGGTGTGGTGTGGGGGGTGGGTGAGGGGTGCTACCCCCTCACACAACAGCTTCTGGGCCTGGGGTATATAAGGGGGACCGGCAACCTAAATTTTAGGCGGCACAGACCAACGCCTTCGATTCTTACCGGCCGGCCGCTCCCAGACACACGAGGTCCAGCCCGACAGCCACCCCGTTTTTTTTTTTTGTTTCTCTCTCCCTCTTCTCTCTCCTCTCTTCTCTCACTCTCTCTCTCGCATGGGGGGGGCGTGAGCGGGCGAAGCCACAACAACATTTAACCTACCCTGGTGTGTTGTGTGTGTGTGTGTGTGGTGTGTGTGTGTGTGCCAAGAAACTTTTACTTATTTATCATTAATATCATCATTGTTGTTTGGTGTCAGGAAGGTAGTTTTGCGGTAATAGTATTTTTGTGTGTGTGTGGTGTTGGTGTGTGTGTGTATGATGTTTTTGTTTGTTGTTGTTGTTGTTGTTTTTCCTTGTTTAGTTAGTTTTTTTTTTGTCTTGCACTTTCAACCTCGTTTCATTGTCAACTAATTTTCCGCCATAAGCGTTTGTGTATTCGCTTGTACATATTAACGAGCACGATATAAGCTCATGCTTGGTTGTTGCTCAAGACTTCTTACTGAACGCTGTAATGCCCCTTGTCTCTTGATATTAAAAAAAAAAAATGTTTAAACCAAACTTAACTTAGTTGGGGGGTTGACCGTTCGTTTTAGTGGCGAGAAAGAAACTGTGAAACGAGGTTTAAAAAACTCCGCCTCCATACGAACGGCGAAAGAGACGACGTTAACACGTTTCACAACCAATTACCATCATCAAAATATGCAAGCGGAAGGCGCTGTTATACTGAAAAAGGGTGAATGTTGACAAATGAAATACCACAATCTGACGACGGGAAGCTAAAGGTTGGGTCATTCAGACACCCACAGGACATCCGAGGGTCTGTGTAGAGGACTGCCGTACTGAGTGATTATAATAGTAATTAATAAAAGTCGTGGTAGAAGAGAGTGAGAGTGATTAGTTAGTAGAGGTAGGAGGAAGTTATGACGCGGGCGCGGCGGGGGGTTTTGCCTGCAACGAATCTCTTCTTGTCATCTTTTTTTTTTTTTTTTTTTTTTTTTTTTTTATTTTTCTTTTTTTTTTTTATAGGGGGTGGGGGTGGGGTGAGGGGGGATGGGGGGTCCCAAGCTGCTTACTTGCTCTGGGTGCTTTAATCTTTCCTTCTATCGCTGATGATTATGGGTAACAAGAGTCACACACCACACAAGGAGGATAACACCCACACACATCTATATATACAACACACACACAAACACATAGATATATATATATATAATATATATATATATATATATATAGATACATATAATATATATCTATTATAAATCAGTAAAGGAAGTTTTGAAAAACCAACACCATTTTGTAAAACAAAAAAAATAAAAATCGAATTTTGGTCACAACAGAAACGTACTTCTAACATGTGACGTAATTGCTATTTTTTACGGTCATCTTTCTGACACTTACGTACGGTGAACGTCTTCTACTACGTAAAGCTATCATGTTTCCTAAATATTCCACTTCAATTATCTATGTACCCATCACTCTTTCTCATACCCTCCAACTCTCTCTTCTCACTCCGTCTGGATCTTTATGATCGTGTGTAAAGCACCACCACGACAAACCAACTGTTAACCTCCGGCGAAGTAGAGTTCACAATGAAAACCCCATGGATTCGCTTCCTTCAAGTTCAGCGTCCCCCCCCAAAAAAACTGTCCCGAAGTTTACATATCCAGAATAGTTCTCTTCTTTTCATGCTCCTTGTGGGGGGAGGGGGGAGGGGGGGGGGGGAAAGGGGGGTAGAAGGCCTAGAGGTAACACGTCCGCCTAGGAAGCGAGAGAATCTGAGCGCGCGGTTCGAAATCACATCACGCTCAGCGCCGGATATTTTCTTCCCTCTCCACTAGACCTTGAGTGGTGGTCTGGACGCTTAGTCATCGCTGATACGATAAACCGAGGTCCCGTGTGCAGCATGCCCTTAGCGCACGTAAAAAGAACCCACGCAACCCAAAGGAATGTTCTGGCAAAATTCGTAGAAAAATACCTCTTCGATAGAAACGCACATAAAAGCCAGGAAAAAAAAAAAAGAAAAAAAAAAAAAAAAAAATGGGCGCTGTAGCTAGCTGTAAGTGTAGCGACGTGCTCTCCCTGGGGAGAGCAACAGCCTGAATTTCACACAGAGAAATCTGTTGTGATAAAAAGAAATACAAATACAAATACGCCGCTAGTTTTCCCTTCCGTACTCTCGCGTAGCTGTCATATTCTTCAATAATAATAATAAATAAAAATGATACTTGTTTTTTCTATGGTCGCGATATTCCCATCACCAGTGCTGCTCAAAGTGCCTTAACATCATCCAGTTGACTAGAAACATGCCTTAAAAAAAAACACCCAACCAACAACCGCTGCGAACAATGAGGAAAACAACAGGTGTGTACATATGAATGCAACAGCAAGCCCTAAAGATTATAAAAGCTATGAATAAATAAGCTTAGATTAAAACAAAAATGCATTTATAGAACACCACACACACCCCACACCACACACACGCACACACACGCACACACACACACACGCACAACCACGCACGCACACACACACACACACACACAATATATATATATAGAATGTCCCTCTCTTACACACCACACACACGGACATTAAATATCAACTAACACTAAAAACAAACTTGCATAAAAATTATTAAAATATTTCTTAATATTCATAAACATAAGAATCTGTTCGGACCACTACATGCCTACACACTTACAATTGCGTACCAAGCATTGAACCTAACAAAACACATGCCCGCACTGCACGCACGCACGCACGCACACGTAACATACACACACATATAATGAAAATATCGCAACAGTAGACTTGGCAATGTCTGTAAAACTTGTATAACTTTAAAAGCGCAAAATTTCGCGTGTAATAAACAGCTTTCTTCAGGCAATACAGAAGAAAGAGGAGAGAGGAAGAAGAGAGAGAGAGAGAGAGAGAGAGAGAGAGAGAGAGAGAGAAAGAACATATTACAAAGATAATTACACTGTTATATTGAGAGAAGACAGACAGCAGGCAGACGTCATCACAGGTGACAGACACACACGCCACAGATAACAGATCGACCAATTGACAGATAATAGACATTTGTATTGATAAAAGACCAAAAGGCAGATAGACAGACCGACAACAGACAGATACCTACGTAATACATAGCAAACAAACAGAGAACCGGACCGTCCAGTCAGCGCGAAGAGAGAGAGAGGGAGAGAGAGAGAGAGAGAGAGAGACGGAGACGGGAGAGAGAGAGAGAAGAGAATGAGAGAGAGAGAGAGTGGGAGAGAGAGAGAGAGAGGGAGAGGGGGTTGAGAGAAGAATAGAGAGGGGAGGGAGAGGATAGGGGAAGGGTGAAGAGTGGGGAGAGAGAGGGGGTGAGAGAGAGAGATAGAAGGGGCGGAGAGAGAGAAAGGAGGGGATAGAGAGAGAGATATAGGGGAGGGGAGAGAAGGAGAGGGGAAGAGTGGGAGAGAGAGGGGGGTGACGAGAGATATAGAGGGGGAGGGAAGAGAGAGAAAGAGAGGGGTGAGAGAGAGAGATAAGAGGGGGAGGGAGAGAGGAGCAAGGGTGAGATAGTTGGAGAGGGGAGAGGGGTGAGAGAGATAGAGCCGGGAGGGAGAGAGAGAAAGAGAGGAGAGACAGAGAGAGGGGGAGGGAGAGAATGAAGAGAGAGGGAGAGGGAGAGATGTGAGGGGAAGAGTGTGGGAGGGGGGGAGACGAGAGATTGGGAGAGAGAAAGAGAGTGGGGAGAGAGGAGACAGGGGGAAAAGGGTGAGAGAGAAGATAGAGGGGAAGGAGAGAGAGGGGAGAGGTAGAGTAGAGTGGGAGAGAGAGAAGAGGGATAGAGAGAAGGAGAGAGGGAGAGGAGAGAGAGTGGGAGAGAGAGAGAGATAGAGAGAGGGAGAGGGGGTGAGAGAGAGAGAGCGAGGGAGCGATAGAATGGAGAGAGAGGAGAGAGTGGGAGAGAGAGAGAGGAGAGATAGAGAGAGAGAGACAGAGCGAGAAAAAGAAGTTACCCCCCACAAGAAACAAACCTCCGTATCGCCCCAAATTCTTCCTCCTAGTACAGGCTGTCTTCCTTCTGATTTTACCTATGGATCTGTGTATATTGTATGCATGTATATAAATATACATATACACCTATAGTCGTTCGGATCACAGACGAATAAACCGAGGTTCCATGTGAAGCATGCCCTTAGCGCACGTACAAAACCCACAGCAACAAAAGGGTTGTTCCTGGCAAAATTCTGTGGAAAAATCCACTCGATAGGGAAAATCAAAAACAACAAACAAACAAACAACAACAACAACAACAAACAAAAAACAAAAAATGCACGCAGGAAAAAAAAAAGGGTGGCGCTGTCGTATACGGACGCGCTCCCCCTGGGGGGCGGGGGTGGGGCGGGTTGGGATAGCACCCGATTTCACACAAAGAATCTGTTGTGATAAAAATAGAAATCTAAATATAAAAACAAAATACAAAATATATTAAAGTAAATAAGCGAACGAGAGAGAGAGAGAGAGAGAGAGAAGAGAGAGAAGAGAGAAGAGAGAGATTATTTTATCAACTATCATCATCATCCTAATTAGCAATAGCAATGTAGTAGTTGTAGCGGCTGTGGCAGCAGCAGCAGGTAACTTATTGGTAGCGTGTTGTTGTATCATCGCCATCATCATCATCATCATCATCATCATGATCATCAAGTAGCAGTAGTAGTAGTAGTGGTAGTAGAAGTATAGATAGTAGTAGTATTGCTGGTGGTGGTCTGCTGTTGTTGCTGTTGTTTGTTGTTGTTGTTGTGGTTTATCATTATTATGTTGCTGATTAAATCCCGTTCCTCCTTAACTGATGATATCATTCTATTGACGGGGGTTGAATACATTGCCGACCCCCGGAAAGCCAGAGTATGGCTGCCTACATGGCAGGCTAAAAAACGGTCATAACACCTTTAGAGCCCACTCGTGTACACACGAGTGAACATGAGAGTAACAGCCAACGAACGAAGAAGAAGAAAGAAGAAGAATAGCAATTGCTGTTCGGTTTGGGGGGGGGGTTACATGAAGTGTTTTACAAAATCGAGGTGTTTTATTCTGAAAACCTTGAACTTTTTTGTTTCTTTATTCACTTTGTTTGTTTTGTTGGGTTTTTTTTGTTTTGTTTCTTTTGCTTTGTGTGTGTGTGTGTGTGTGTGGTGTGTGTGTGTGTGTGTGTGGTTTGTGTATGTGTGTGTGTGTGTGGTGTGTGTGGGTGTGGTGTGTGTGCGTGGCTGCGTGCTTGTGTGTGTGAGCGAATGGGGCATGTGTGGTGTGTTATGTGTGTGTATGTGTGTGTGGGTGTGTGTGGAGTGTTGTATGTGAGTTGGTGTTGTGTGTGTGTTGTGTATGTGATGTGTGTGTGTTGTTGTGTAGTGTGTGTCGTGTGTGTATTGTGTGTGTGGTGTGTCTGTGTCTGTGTCCGTGTCTGTGTGTGTGTGTGTGGTGTGTTGTTGTGTATGGTTGTGTGCCTGTGTCTGTGTCTGTGTCCGTGTCTGTGTGTGTGGTGTGTGTGTGTGTGTGTGTGTGTGTGTGTGTGTGTGGTTTGGGTAAAGTGAGTGTGTGGAGTGAATGTTTGGTGTTGTTGTGTGTGTGTGTTGTGTGTGCCTGTGTCGTGTCTTTTCCGTGTCTGTAGGTGTGTGTGTACTGGGTAAGGTATGCTAAGGACAGCTCCTAAAGTTAGGGCGCTCAGACAATGCAGACCTGCCTATCCTCCCGCCGCCCCCCACCCCCCACTATCCCCCACTACCCAAACACAACCCACCACCGACCCACCACCACACACCCACCACCACCCCACCAACCACCCGATCTCAGACCCAGCCACCCGTGCTGGACGGGCGTTGAGCACACGTAACGATCACGCCCCGCTGTTGTGTTCTGTTAAGCGGAACCACGACCATCAGAGAACTAGCAGTTGGCTTTCGTTGTCCGGTTTTATTTTTTTATTTTATTTTTTATTTTTTACGCTTAAGTTGACTTCAGCAAGTCTTTTGCAGCCTTATGAATATCAATATTATTAGTAGTAGTGTCGTTTTTTTATGTATTTATCTATTATTTATTCAATATTTACCTATTTCTTTGTATTTCATTGTATTTGTTATTTCGTCTTTTTTTCTTTCTTTTTTTTTTCTTTTTCTCTAGGCCTGACTAGCGCGTTGGGTTAACGCCGCGTCAGGCATCTGCTTGGCAGCTGTGGTGTAGCGTAATGGATTTGGTCCGAACGCTGTGACCGCCTCCTGAGCTACTGATACTGATACTGATACTATTTATTTATAGGTCTGCTCATCTAAGATGATGATATTAGACGAAAATGAAAGATATATTATTATTTGATTTATAATCAATTCTATCATAATGATTGATGTTTAATTATTATCAGAATCGACATTTCTATATATTCGAATGAAAACGGGACGTTGAGGGGGAGGGGGGGAAAGGGGGGAGGGGGGGGGCAAGGGGGAGGGACTAAGAAAGAGAGAGAGAGAGAGAGAGCGGAGCGACAGAGAACGAGACAGAGACAGAGACAGAGAGAGAGAACGAAATATAAAATGAATGAGGGTAGGAGTGTCAGTAACAGGAGAAAGAGCAAAAAAACATGAATGGAAAATAGCAGTCCTTTCAGAATATCTGAATTATGTTTGTTTTTTGTGTGTATGTTTGCTTGTTTGTTTGGTTGTTGGTGTGTGTTGTGGTGGTGGTGTGTGTTTGCGCGCGTGTGTGTATGTGGTGTGTGTGGTGTGTGTGTGTGTGTGGTGGTGTGTGGTGTTTGGCGGGCGCGTGAGTGCATGTTTGTGTGTGTCGTGTGTGTGTGTGTATGCGTGTTGTGTGTGTGTGGTGTGTGTGTGTGTGTGCGCGCGCGAGCGCGCGCGACATGAAATAATGCTATTTTTGGGGTTATCGAAATACCTGCCGAAACTAAAATTAAATCAATTATTGTCATATCAATATCCATAAATCACGGGAGTATGGCTGCCTACAGGTGGGTACAAGCGGTCATACCCTCGTGTAAACATGAGCGAGTGAAAACGTGGGAGTTGCATGCCAGAACGAAGAAGAAGAAAGAAGTAGTCTGAAATCGTTGCCGAGAGCCCGTATCCAAAGTAGGTCATATGATCAGTCCCAAGACAGATCTTCGTAAGGACAAACAAATGAACATAACTGATAAATAAATAAATACATAATAAATCAGATATATATATATATATAGATATATCATATATATTTATATATAAATACATTAAAAAAAACAAACAACAAAAAAACAAAAAAACCGTCGCGCAAAAGTTTATTGTGAAACAACCCTCTATTCATTCAACTTTGGTGTTTTCTCATCAGAGTCTGAAATTCATGTTTGATCATTCCAACTTTTCATCTGAAAAACAGATTTTGGACAAAGACGATTGTGGATTAAAAAAAAAGGGCGGGAGAAAAAGAAAGAGAATGAAATCTTATACAGAAATGAATAATGAATGAATAAAACAACAAATGATAGAATATAAATTGAAATCCACGGGATTCCATTGAATTTCTCTCTCCATGGAGAGGACCAGTAAAAATATTAAAAATATTAGTTATGCCTGGATAATTTTCCCTCCACGTGTGATAAACACAGTTTTTTATAAAAATATACGACGAACAAAATTAATAATTTTTGACGCCTCACGGAAGTCTTTTCGTCTGTCTGTCTGTGCTGTCTCTGTTTCTTTCTTTCTGCTGTCTGCCTCTGTCTCTGTCTCTCTTATTTCTTTCCTTCCCATGTGGTGAGTGTGTGTGTGTGGTGGTGTGTGTGTGTGTGTGTGTTGTGTGGTGTGTGTGTGTGTGTGTGTGCGTCTTTCTGTCTCTCTGGGTGTCCTCTTTTATTCCTCTCTCTCTTTCTCCTCTCTCTCTCTCTCTCTCTCTCTCTCTCTCCTCTCTCTCTCTTTCCTCTCACCCTTCACCACACCTCTCTCTCAACTATAACCCTCTCTGGGTAACCATTCGAATACTTCTTGAAATGCTACGGGTTTATCAAGCTTGATACAAACGCTGTTAAGTTCTTTGATCAACTTAAAAGAACGAAAAACAGACTGTATTTAGTAAACGGACTTTTGCCGGTATATAGGCATAACTAAAATGGGCATTCACCCAAGCTCTGTGCTTTGCCCCCTATTTGTTCAAAAACCCTTTTATCAATGATCTTCCATATGTATCTCCTCAGCTGCATATCATGCGACTGTGTGCAGATGATCTTCTCTTCATACAAGCGGAAGTATTTTTAAGAGCACATTAATGAATAGATTACAAACCACCTTCACCGTAGTATCCAACTGTGTACCAGAAAATAATATGCACTCCTTAACCAGAAAAAACAAAGAGTATGATGTTGCCACTCGCCAAAAGCACCAGTCGTGGCTAACCGTTCGCTTTGTCAAGCGATGGCCAAGCTATTGAACAAGTTACAGAACATCGACCCTTAGGTGTCGTTATTGACAACCCAGCTAAAATGGGAGGCACATATCATTCTTTATCAAGGCATGTCAAATAAAAACAAAAAAAATGTTTACCTGTTATCCCGTTTAAAACAGTCGTCAGTCCAGAGGCTTCCTAATTTCTTTTTCCATTCTCACATCAGGTCTAGAATTAATTACGTTTCAAAACGTGTGGACTACTGCAGCGACGTGCACATTAACCCCCCCCACTAGATTCGTACACAGACGGTGCTGAAAACACCTCAATGGTGTTTTGTACGAAACACACGCCGTCATCACTGCCAGCGTCTCCTCCACTGACTAAGCACCTAATATTGAATAATGTGCATACTTACGCATAAAATTAATTTCCGGTAAATGTCCTACTTATTTACACCAAACCATTGTCCTGCTATGAAATTCGCAGCAACCATAACTCCCGAAATGCGACAACTTACCTCTACCCAAAACAAGAACAGAACCTTTATAAATCGAGCTTGGCACGCACTGTCGGAACAATCTTCCCAAACGCGTCAAAGAACCTTTTCTTTCTTCTTACAACATATCAAAGAGAAACTGACAGCACATGCCGTACCGAAAGCCAGAACCGAAAATCTTGGTATAAAATTGTCACTCTGACAATCCTTACAAACTATGTCGACATGCAGCAATTAGTTGATAACGTATCATCCATAGAACATTGTTTTCAGAGATCTGAATGTATTCTTCTACAGTGGATAAAACAACGAAAAAATCATACTCTAGTCTGTCATGTCTACGAGATCTGTATACTTACATATAGTTACAAATTGTGAACCATCCCTCACCAACTCTTTTTTTTTTTTTTTATTCTCGCACTGACATATCTACCGACCCCCCCCCCCCTCTCTCTCTCTCGTCTGTCAGTCTTCCTTTCTCATAAAGTGTCCCATCTGTCCCATATCCCTATTTCCCATCGCCTTATTGCGGTTTGTTATGTCTCTTACATCTGGGGTGGTTTTTTTGTTTTTGTTTTTTGTTTTTTTGCTGCCCCATCAATCTGCACCATTTCAGAGCATGACTCCCACGCCCGCGCATTTAGATTCCCCATACACTGCCACAAACCGGGGTTCGTCCCGGTCACAGTTCCAGCGTCTCTTACATCTGTGTTTTAAATTTTAGCATTACTTTTCTGTGTTTAATTTCACTTGAATCATTCATGTGTAGCATTCATGCAGGGTTTTGTTGTTGTTGTTTTTTCCCTTGGTGTGTGTGTGTGTTAGTGTGTGTATGTGTGTGGCGTATGTGTGTGTGTGTGTATGTGTGTGTGTGTGTGTGTGTGTGTGTGTGTGCGTAGTGTTGTGGTGTGTGTGTGTGTGCGTATGTGTGTGTGTGTGTGTGTGTGTGTGTGTGTGTGTGTGTGTGTGTGTGTGTGTGTGTGTGTGTGTGTGTGTGTGTTACTCGCTTCCGTTTCGTACAGATGTGAGCGATGTTGTGTCTCTCAGTTGACGCTGTTGCTATACGTGAACCTAATACATGTATTAAGTATAGCAAACATTTACATGCCTATGTGTTTGTGTATCTCTTAGATCAACGGCAGATGTGTAAGGTCGGCCAAAGTGCTAATGTCTTCACCGTTGGAATTTAAGGATTCATTCATTCATTCATTCATTCATTCATTCATTCATTCTTTCATTCATTCATTCATTCTATCTCTCTTCTCTCTTCCTGTCTGTGCCTCACCTCATCGTAACACTCTCTTTCTCTTTCAACACACACTACACACACACACACACACACACACACACACACACACACACAACACACACATGCATACAT
>NC_134907.1:12316414-12318914 GCF_041734735.1 Babylonia areolata
TTTTTGGTTGTTGTTGTTGTTGTTGTTGCTGCTGTTGTTGTTTTGTTTTGTTTGTTGTTTGACGATGTTGTTGTTTGTTCGTTTTGTTTGTTCATATTGTCGTTTCAAAGACGTTGTCCCCAAAATGGAGTTCAAAACTTAAAAAGAGAAACCCTCCATGAAAGTGAATAAAAGAAAAGAAAAAAAAAAGAACGAAAAAGAAAGTGTGCAGTATTTTTTTCTCCCCCGGTAGGGAGTTTTAAGGCAGGAGGTGATGGGGGAGGGGGGGGGGGTAGGGGGGATGGGGAGGTGCGGGTGGTTGGGTGGGGGTGGGGGGTGGGGGAGGTTGGGGGGGGCAGGAATGATAGTTAGATGTAACCAGCCTTATATTACATTCTCCTCCTCCCTCACCGCCTCCCTCCCTCCCTCCCCTCCCTCCCTCTGCCCTCCCCTCCCTCCCTACCCCCCCCCAGGACGCCCCCTTATGTGATGGTGGTATTGACTGGGTGGTCACCTGTTTCATCGATTCCAGATTTAACCTACTATCTTCTTCGTTCTTTTTTTTCTGCCCTAAATCATACTGCACCATTTCAGTGGCACAACTCCTACTGGCCGCTCACTTTAGGTTCCCCCCCCCCCCTCCCCCCCATACACGGCCACAGCCCAGGTTCGTCCGTGTCGCAGTTCCAGCATCGCAATCCACAGGGAAACATCGATGTTAGGATGTTCGCCAGTGAGTGCCGCACACTTCTTCTTCTTCTTTCGTGGGCTGCTGCTCCCACGTTCTCTCGTGTGTACACTGAGTGGGATTTTTTACATGTCTGACCGTTTTTTTGTTTGTTTTTCTTTTCTTTTTAACCCCCCACCCCCCGCCATGTAGGCTACCATACTCCGCTTTCGGGGCCGGGTGTGGCATGCTGGGTATGTTCTTGTTTCCATAAACGTTTCCCACTGCACTGCGAGCGCTGGCATGGATTCAGTCCAGGATCTTTTAACTCACTCAGTACGGCCAGTCCTCTCTTCTCCTCTACAACGGACCCCTCGGATGTCCAGTGGGTGTCTGAATGACCCAACCTTTAGCTTCCTGTCGTCAGAATTGTGGTATTCTGTGTTAACATTCACCTCTTCAGTATAAGAGCCTTTCGCTTGCAATATTTTGATGGTGGTAATTGGGGTGAAACGCTGTTAACGTCGTCTCTTTCGCCGTTCGTATGGAGAGAGTTAACGGTGCGTATTTGATCTTCTGCTTGCTGTACATACACACGAAGGGAGGTTGAGGCACAAAAGCAGGTCTGCACATAAATTATGTTGAACTGGGAGATCGGGTAAAAAAATAATCTTCACCCTTTCTTGCTTTTTTTTTTTTTTTTTTTTTTTTTAACCCACCAGGCCCCGTTACCGAGATTCGAACCCGGGATGACGGGCGCAATAGCCGAATGGTTAAAGCGTTGGACTTTCAATCTGAGGGTCCCCCGAAAACGGAGTATGGCTGCCTACAGGGCGGGGTAAAAATTGGTCATATGCGTACAACTAAAAGCCCACTCGTATACATACGAGTGAACGTGAGAGTTGCAGCCCACCGAACAAAGAAGAAGAAGAAGGAGTAGAAATAAATGAATAAATAACTAGATGAATCAGTAAATAGATAAATAAATAAATAAACAAACAAAATAAATAAATAAAATTAATGAATAAGAAACTCACTTTTTCTTCATCTCTAGGCTGGGTCTGGATGTTGACGGTCTGGAGGTTGTTATTTTCGTGTGTGTGTGCGTGTGTGTGTGTGTGTGTGTGTGTGTGTGTGTGTGTGTGCGCGCGCTAGTGTGTGTGTATGTGTGTGTTAGCGTGTGTGTGTGTGTGTCTGTGTGCCTGTGTGCGTGCGCGCGCTAGTGTGTGTGTATGTGTGTGTTAGCGTGTGTGTGTGTGTCTGTGTGTGCGCGCGCGCAAGTGTCTGTGTATGTGTGTTAGCGCGCGCGCGCGCACGCGTGTGTGTGTGTGTGTGTGTGCTAGTATGTGTGCTAGTGTGTGTTAGCGTGTGTGTATGTGTGCTAGTGTGTTTGTATGTGTGTGTTAGCGTGTGTGTATGTGTGCTAGTGTGTATGTATGTGTGTTTGTGTTATTTTTCATTTATTCTTTTTTTTTGTGTGTGTGTGTGTATGTGTGTGCTAGTGTGTGTGCTAGTGTGTGTATGTGTGCTAGTGTGTGTGTGTGTGTGTGTGTGTGTGTTAGCGTGTGTGTATGTGTGCTAGTGTGCTAGTGTGTGTGTGTGTGTGTGTGTGTGTGTGTGTGTGTGTGTTATTTTTCATTTATTCTGTGTGTGTGTGTGTGTGTGTGTGTGTGTGTGTGTGTGTGTGTGTGTGTTATTTTTCATTTATTCTTTGTGTGTGTGTGTGTGTGTGTGTGTGTGTGTGTGTGTGTGTGTGTGTGTGTGTGTGTGTGTGTGTGTGTGTGTGTGTGTGTGTGTGTGTGTGTGTGTGTGTGTGTGTGTGTGTGGCCTCAGTTGCATGCAGGTCATGGAGCA
>NC_134907.1:12331414-12336414 GCF_041734735.1 Babylonia areolata
GAAGAAGAAGAAGAAAAGGGAGGAGCAGGAGAAGAGGAAAAAGAAGGCGTATGAGGAGGAGGAGGAGGAGGAGGAGGAGGAGGAGGAGGAGGAAGAAGAAGGCGTATGAGGAGGAGGAGGAGGAGGAGGAAGAAGAAGACGTATGAGGAGGAGGAGGAGGAAGAAGAAGGCGTATGAGGAGGAGGAGGAGGAAGAAGAAGAAGACGTATGAGGAGGAGGAGGAGGAGGAAAAAGAAGGCGTATGAGGAGGAGGAGGAGGAGGAGGAGGAAAAAGAAGGCGTATGAGGAGGAGGAGGAGGAGGAAGAAGAAGGCGTATGAGGAGGAGGAGGAGGAGGAAGAAGAAGAAGACGTATGAGGAGGAGGAGGAGGAGGAAGAAGAAGACGTATGAGGAGGAGGAGGAGGAGGAAAAAGAAGGCGTATGAGGAGGAGGAGGAGGAGGAGGAGGAAAAAGAAGGCGTATGAGGAGGAGGAGGAGGAGGAAGAAGAAGGCGTATGAGGAGGAGGAGGAGGAAGAAGAAGACGTATGAGGAGGAGGAGGAGGAAGAAGAAGGCGTATGAGGAGGAGGAGGAGGAAGAAGAAGAAGACGTATGAGGAGGAGGAGGAGGAGGAGGAAAAAGAAGGCGTATGAGGAGGAGGAGGAGGAGGAGGAGGAAAAAGAAGGCGTATGAGGAGGAGGAGGAGGAGGAAGAAGAAGGCGTATGAGGAGGAGGAGGAGGAGGAAGAAGAAGAAGACGTATGAGGAGGAGGAGGAGGAGGAAGAAGAAGACGTATGAGGAGGAGGAGGAGGAGGAGGAGGAAGAAGACGTATGAGGAGGAGGAGGAGGAGGAGGAGGAGGAAGAAGACGTATGAGGAGGAGGAGGAGGAGGAAAAAGAAGGCGTATGAGGAGGAGGAGGAGGAGGATTGATTGATTGATTGAATCTTTAATGGGTAAAGAATTAGGTACAGTAAAGGCCTTTTTACAATTCTGACCATTTAACGACACAAAACATAAAAAATAAAGAACGAACGACACAAAACATAAAAATAAAGAACGAACGACACAAAACATAAAAATAAAGAACGAACGACACAAAACATAAAAATAAAGAACGAACGACACAAAACATAAAAAATAAAGAACGAACGACACAAAACATAAAAAATAAAGAACGAACGACACAAAACATAAAAATAAAGAAATAAACTGAAAGAAAATAAAATAATAAGAACGACGAATAAGAATAGGAACTTGAATAGTCTATTAAAGGTAACAAAGCGATGAAAAACTGGAACAATTGGTACATTACATGTACATACGTACTTACACACACACACACACACACACACACACACACACACACACACACACACACACACACACACACACACACACACACACACACAATTATAAAACAAGCAACAAAGACATACGTACACATTCACGCCCACACACTCAAACACACACGAACACACACACGCACTTACTGTTCACACATACACATACATTCAATTTTTCATTCATCATGGCATGGCAGCTGGTGGACTGAGTACAAGCAAGCATTTGCAAAAGACCACGAGTAGGTTAATCAAATGTATCGAATAGAAATATTCTTATCTTAGTTTAAAAGAGAGATATGGCTGGAATTTGACGACATGTCTTTGGAAGCATGTTCCATTCGATGCTTCCATTAAATGAGAGACTCATCTTAAATAAATCAATTTTAGGCTTTGGGACAATAGCTCTATCTGAATTACGTTGGAACTGGAAACAAAATAACGATTTTAAATATTGTGGGCATGCGTTATGAACAATTTTATGCATAAGAATCAATGTGTTATATCTAATAAGTAGATGAACAGGTAATATTTGAAGTTCTTTGTACATATTGTGCACAGATCCACCTGTGGTATTTACATGGTTAATCATCTTAATGGCACGTTTTTGTAAAGAGCAAAGTGGCTTCAATGTAGAAGGAGGACATTTACCCCAAATAATCGAGCAATAGCTGAGGCGAGACTGGATATAGGCAAAGTAAAACACACGTCTAGAATGATTATCAAGAAAGTGTTTGATCTGTGAAGGAAGAAGAAGAAGACGAAGAATAAGAGCAACTTAATAATAATAATAATAATAATAATAATAATAATGGTATTTATATAGCGCTGAATCTTGTGCAGAGACAAATCAAAACGCTTTCGCACCAGTCATTCACACTCTAAAAACTGGAGAAACTGAAGACAAGGAAGAGGCAGGGAAGAGAAGCTATTTTGGGAAGAGGTGCGGTTTTAAGGCCCAGACTTCAAAGAGCTGAGTGTGGAGACTTGACGAAGCGAAAGAGGAAAGTTCATTCCAATTGCAAGGTCCAGAGACAGAGAAAGAACGGCGGCCAACAGTCCAGTGTTTGAATCTGGGTATTTGTATTTGTATTTGTATTTGTATTCCTTTTTATCACAACAGATTTCTCTGTGTGAAATTCGGGCTGCTCTCCCCAGGGAGAGCGCGTCGCTACACTACAGCGCCACCCTTTTTTTTTTGTATTTTTTCCTGCGTGCAGTTTTATTTGTTTTTCCTGTCGAAGTGGATTTTTCTACAGAATTTTGCCAGGAACAACCCTTTTGTTGCCGTGGGTTCTTTTACGTGCGCTAAGTGCATGCTAGCACACGGGACCTCGGTTTATCGTCTCATCCGAATGACTAGCGTCCAGACCACCACTCAAGGTCTAGTGGAGGGGGAGAAAATATCGGCGGCTGAGCCGTGATTCGAACCAGCGCCCTCAGATTCTCTCGCTTCCTAGGCGGACGCGTTACCTCTAGGCCATCACTCCACTGATGGTATGCGTAAGTAGAGGTCCCATGCGCAGAAGGAACTTAGCGCACGTAAAAGAACCCACCGCAACAAAAAAAATTTGTCCCAGGCAACGACCAAAAAAAAAAAAAAAAAAAAAAAAAAAAGTTTGCCTTTTCATCTGGACAAAAGTGACACCCAGACCACTGCTCAAGGTGTTACGGAGTGGAGGGGTGGTGGTGTGTGTCGGAGTTGAATGAGGGAGCAAAACATCCCGGGATTCGATCCCATGGACACTCGGTTCATAGTAGGGCACAGTACCCACTGTGCCGCCTTCTCTAGTAGGATGGATAGATATGGATACTTTATGGATGGATGGATGGATGGATATGGATACTTTATGGATGGATGGATATGGATACTTTATGGATGGATGGATGGATATGGATACTTTATGGATGGATGGATAGATATGGATGCTTTATGGATGGATAGATATGGCTACTTTATGGATGGATGGATAGGGATACTTTATGGGTGGATGGATGGATATGGATACTTTATGGATATGGATACTTTATGGGTGGATGGATTTGGATACTGTATGGATGGATATGGATACTTTATGGATGGATGGATATGGATACTGTATGGATGGATGGATATGGATACTTTATGGGTGGATGGATAGATATGGATACTTTATGGATGGATGGATAGATATGGATGCTTTATGGATGGATAGATATGGCTACTTTATGGATGGATGAATAGGGATACTTTATGGGTGGATGGATATGATATGGATACTTTATGGATGGATGGATGGATATGGATACTTTATGGATATGGATACTTTATGGGTGGATGGATTTGGATACTGTATGGATGGATATGGATACTTTATGGATGGATATGGATACTGTATGGATGGATGGATATGGATACTTTATGGGTGGATGGATATGGATACTTTATGGATGGATGGATATGGATACTGTATGGGTGGATGGATACTTTATGGATGGATGGATGGATATGGATACTTGATGGATATGGATACTTTATGGGTGGATGGATATGGATACTGTATGGATGGATATGGATACTTTATGGATGGATGGATATGGATACTTTATGGATGGATGGATAAGGATACTTTATGGGTGGACGGATATGGATACTTTATGGATAGATGGATATGGATACTTTATGGATATGGATGGATATGGACACTTTATGGATGGATATGGATACTTGTATAGCGCCTGTCCTCGGTCGGAGACCGAGCTCTAAGCGCTTTACAAACACGGAGTCATTTGGTTTGGCACAACAGGCTGTCTACCTGGGTCGAGCCGGCCGACGTTGCCATTTGTATTGTATTTTATTATTGTGTTGTATTACTTTCTTCTTTTTTTTCTGCCTGCACTTATTGTTTTTTTTGGGTTTTTTCCCTATAGAAGTGGATTTTTCTACAGATTTTTGCTCAGGGACAACCCTTTTGATGCCGTAGGTTCTTTTACGTGAGCTAAGTACATGCTAGCACACGGGACCTCAGTTTATCGTCTCATCCGAATGACTAGCGTTTAGACCACCGCTCAAGGTTTAGTGGCGGGGGAGAAAATAGTGGCGACTGTGCAGGGATTCGAACCAGTGCGCTCAGATTCTCTCGCTTTCTAGGCGTATGCGTTACCCCTAGGCCATCACTTTACTATCTGGCTCGCTCGTCATTCGTTTCCTGTGTCTTTCAATCAGGTTTCAGTCACGCATATTCACTCTCTCAGACATTTTTTTTTTTTTTTAATTTTTTGATTTTTTTTTTTTTTTGCGTCACGTAATTTTTTTCTTCTTTTTTAACGTGTACGACCGTTTTGTTTATTTACCCCCGCCTTATGTAGGCAGCCATACTCCAATTGTCGGGAGCGTGCATGCTGGGTATGTTCTTGTTTCCACCATAATCCACCGAACGCTGACTAGTGACTTTCCAAGTTGGACTTTCAATCTGAGGTTCCTGGATCTTTAACGTGCGTATTTGATCTTCTGCGTGCGTATATATATATATATATATATATATATATATATATATATACGATGGTGGGGGGGGGTGGGGGAATTGTGGGGGGAGGGGGTGGTCAGGCACTGGCAGGTCTGCACACAATTATTATGTTGACCTGGTAGATCGAAAAAATCTCCACCCTTAACTCACTCAGTACGGCCAGTCCTCTCTTCTC
>NC_134907.1:12346414-12353914 GCF_041734735.1 Babylonia areolata
AGAGACAGAGAGAGAAAGAGAGAGAGAGTGTGTGTATGTCTGTCTGTTTGTCATTCTTTCTTTCTAATTGTGTGTGTGTGTGTGTGTGTGTGTGTGTGTGTGTGTGTGTGTGTGTGTGTGTGTGTGTTTTAGAGAGAAAAAAATGAAAAATGAAAAAAAATATATATGTGTGTATATATATATACATATATATATATATATATATATATAGAGAGAGAGAGAGAGAGAGAGAGACAGAGAGACAGACAGAGACAGAGACAGAGAGAGAGAGAGACAGAGAGAGAGACAGAGGGTGAGGAGGCGAAATAGGACACAGTAGTCAAAGTCAAACTCTTTTCAAGAGACCTTTGAGATTGACCACATCATCAAACCCAACAGTGAGCTAATCTGGACCTGTGTGCTCTCTTCCGTTCAATGAACGTGGGTAGAACTGAAAGTAGCGAGGTGCGTGTTTGGAAGGGGTCGGGGCGGAGGAGGAGGGGGAGAGGAGGGAGGATGGTGTGGGGGGGGAGGGGGGGGAAGGGAGGCTATGGATCACTCACACAGTGCGTTGTGGTAAAAGTAAACTGTGAAGACATGTCAAGACAAGACAAGACAAGACAAAACAAAACGAAACTAAATCATATATCATTTTTATCAGGGAAAATGAGATAAGTAGTTGACATGCTTTTTTTTTTCCCCCGTCTCTCTTTTAACTAACAAAAGCCGTATGATAGCATTAAACGAAAAAAAAAAAAAAATATATATATATATGTTATAATGTTATCACCAAGAAAACAACATGAAACTCGGTAAGAACGCACACACACACACACACACACACACACACACACACCACACACACACATACACACACACACACACACACACACACACACACACATACACACACACACCAAACAAACAGACAAACAAACAAACAAACAAACAACAACAACAAAACAAACAAAACAAAACAAAAACTTGCAAAGTAAAATTACCGGTGTTTATCGATGAATAATGGGGGTCAGCTTACACTGTTACTTACTAACCTCGATATTAACTTGAAAAAGATAGACAAATGTCAGCCCACTTCAAAGCCGAAATGAAAAAAAAAAAAAAGGGGGGGAAAAAAAAAAAATCAAGATTGGTGAATGTAGGTTGGCTTGATCAATTTTTGTTTTTTCCTATCGAAGTGATAGGAATATTTGTATTTGTATTTCTTTTTATCACAACAAATTTCTCTGTGTGAAATTCGGGCTGCTCTCCCCAGGGAGAACACGTCGCTACACTACAGCGCCACCCAATTTTTTTTTTTGTGTGTGTATTTTTTCCTGCGTGCGGTTTTATTTGCTTTTCCTATCGAAGTGGCTATTTCTACAGAATTTCGCCAGGAACAACCCTTTTGTTGCCGTGGTTTTTTTTTGTTTTTTTTTTTTACGTGCGCTACGTGCATGCTAGCACATGGGATCTCAGTTTATCGTCTCATCCGAATGACTAGCGTCCAGACCACCACCACTCAAGGTCTACTGGAGGGGGTGAAAATATCGGCAGCTGAGCCAAAGAAAAAGAACAATAAACTAGCAAACAGAACAAAACAATTCACCTTTCTGTCTTCCATTCAGCCAGTATTTTCAAGCTAAACGAAGAATGAATGTATTTGATGTGTTGGGATTTTTTGTGTGTGTTTAATGGGTTTTGGGTTTTTTCTTCTTTTTTTTTCGTGAATAAATTTTACGCTTGGACGGGTTTTTTTTTAGTTGTTGTTTGTTTGCTGGATTTTTTTGTGTTTTTTTTGGTGTGTGTGTGTGTGTGTGCTTTTTTTGTTTTTGTTTTGTTTGTTTGTTTGTTGTTGGTTTTTTCTTATCAGTTTAACATGTCATAAACAACAAATTCTTTTGCTAATTTTTTTCAAATCCAAGGAAGACTTTGTATTGCATTGTATTTCTTTTTTTATCACAACAGATTTCTCTGTGTGAAATTCGGGCTGCTCTCCCCAGGGAGAGCGCGTCGCTACACTACAGCGCCACCTTTTTTTCTTTTCTTTTTTCATGCGTGCAGTTTTTGTTGTTGTTGTTGTTGTTGTTTTTCCCTACCGAAGTGGATTTTTCTACAGTATTTCGCCAGGAACAACCCTTTTGTTGCCGTGTTTTGTTTTGTTTTTTTGTTTTTGTTGTTGTTTTTTTACGTGCGCTAAGTGCATGCTAGCACATGGGACCTCATTTTATCGTCTCATTCGAATGACTAGCGTCCAGACCACCACTCAAGGTCTAGTGGAGGGGGAGAAAATATCGGCGGCTGAGCCGTGATTCGAACCAGCGCGCTCAGATTCTCTCGCTTCCTAGGCGGACGCGTTACCTCCAGGCCATCACTCCACAACAGTTGGTAGGAAGAGTTCAACACCACATTGGAATTAATCTGTGTGATTTTGTCGACAGCACAGCGGTGAAAAAAAAAAGAAAGAAAGGTAGAAATGCGAAGAGAAAGTTGGTTTGGTTTGGTTTGGTTTGATCACTTTTTTTTCTCTCTACCAAACATGCATTTATCGTGAGTTCCTGTAATTGTCTACATAATCTCTGTATCCATCCATCTATCTATCTGTCTGTCTATGTATCTATGTACCTGTCTGGCTGTTTATCTATCAATCTGTCTACCTGTCTACCTATCTATCTGTCGACCCATCTACCTATCTGTCTGTCTGTCCGTCCGTTTATCTATTTATCTGGCTAGTTGTCAATAAATCCATCTATTCTCTCTCTCTCTCTCTCTCTCTCTCTCTCTCTCTTCTCTCTCTCTCTCTCTTCATAAACAGACAGACCGACAGACAGGTAGACAGACAAACAGGTAGACAGATAGATAGATAGATAGACAGATACATAGATAGATAGATACATAGATACATAGATACATAGACAATCAAAGGGACTCACAATAAAATTAATGCATGTTTGATAGGACGACAAAAATAATAAAAACAAAACTCTCTCTCTCTTTCTCTCCCCCTCTCTCTCCCCCCTTCTCCCCCCCCCCCCCCCCCCCCCCCCCCCCCCCCCCCCCCCTCTCTCTCTCTCTCTCCCATTTGAAGATGAGATACATTTCATGTTCAGTTGCAAAGGATACGAGGAGGTTCGGGAAAACTGTACACTCTTTAAAACAGCTGCAGCAAAGAGGAAAGACCTGGTCAGTGTCTTAACATCAAATGACGAAAATATTATCCTCTCACTTGCAAAATACGTCTCAGAGGCAGTAGATACACGGAAAAAAGAAAATAAATGATCAAAACGCCCGTTAATTCAAAATATGTGCAAACATTAATGGTTTCCAAAATGATTTCTTTGAGGGTCAAAATAGAAGCAGATAGAATTAGTATTTGGATGGTCAGTCTGATGATGATGATGTTGTTATTTTGTGTGTGTGTGCAATTTGTTGGCTGTTGTTTATTGATATAACCTTTGTAACATTAGGTGCGTTAGTTTTTGTTTTTGTTTTGTTTTGTTTTGCTTTTTCAAATGATTGGATAAAACGACACTGTAACTTCCCCTGCACCCCCCCCCCCCCACCCCACCCCTGTCACATGGGCTGTTAAGCTAATGACAGTAAAGAGTCAAAGTGTCAAAGTGTCTCTCTCCCATTTCTTTTTTTCACGAACGTGGAATCGACAAAACCACACATGATTTATTTCAGTTGGTTGTTGAATGAACTAAATGTATGCTCCACACGGGACATCGGTTTATCGTCTCATCCGAAAGACTAGCCTCCAGACCATCACTCAAAGTCCAGTGTAGGTGGAGAAAATATTGAAGTAGAGTTAAGGTATTCGAACCTGTGCTCTCAGTTGATCTCGCTGCTCCAGGGATTCGAACCTGTGCTCTCAGTTGATCTCGCTGCTCCGGGGATTCGAACCAGTGCTCTCAGTTTATCTCGCTGCTCCAGGGATTCGAACCTGTGCTCTCAGTTTATCTCGCTGCTCCAGGGATTCGAACCAGTGCTCTCAGTTGATCTCGCTGCTCCAGGGATTCGAACCAGTGCTCTCAGTTTATCTCGCTGCTCCAGGGATTCGAACCTGTGCTCTCAGTTTATCTCGCTTCATAAGTAGACATATTACTACTACAAGGCCAACACTGCATAACCATAGAAAGGTTTTTTTTTTTTGTTTTTTTGTTTTTTGTTTTTTTTCCCAAGAAATCGTTCCGAGCCAGAAATGACTTAACAGGAAGAAACGGGGAAGAGAAAAAACACGAAAATGGTGCAGCGACAAAGATGTCGAGGCGACTCCCATATCTTCAGGTTATGAGATGAGGCACAACTTGACAATGATACTTCTTGTCTGAAGTGCCTCAAATTTAGGTCATGGTTAGCCTTCTTTTTTTTTCTTCTTCTTCTCCTTTAAAATTTTTTTTTTTTTAATCTGTAACTTAAACGGCACTTCTGTGTGTCTGTAATTTTTTTTTGGGGGGGGTGGGGGGTGGGGGGGTTGTTGTTGTTGTTGGTTTTAACTTTCTGATAAGTTGTGTGTTTTTTTGTTTGTTTTTTGGGTGTTTTTTTTATGTTGTGATTTGAATTAACTGATACTGATTTGAAATCTTCTCTGCTCCCCATCAGGGAGTCAGTGGGTTGATTAAAACCTTGAAGTACTGGATGCTGGTATCTGTCTGTGTCTGTGTCTGTGTCTTCGCCCGTCTGTACGTCTGTCTGTCTGTCTGTCTATCTGTCGCCGGTCGTTCTCAAAGTGTGTGTACTTACCAAAATGGCTGACTCACAATCGACATGGGAAAATACGCTTGGTCCTGTAACTAATTTTCTCCTCCTCTTCGCCCCCCCTCTTCCTCCTCCTCCTAACATCGTCATTTTCTACTACTACTACTACTACTACTTTTTCTTCTTCTTCTTCTTCTTCCGCGTTTCCTATTTGGGGGCTTCTACTACTACTTCTACTACTATTGCTACTACTTCACATTCTTCCTCTACTACTACTACTACTGATACTACTTAACATTCTTCTTCTTCTTCTTCTTCTTCTTCTTCTTCTTCTCCTACTACTACTACTACTACTGCTACTACTATACATTCTACTACTACTTCACATTCTTCTTCTTCTACTACTACTACTACTACTACCACTACCACTACTTCACATTCTACTACATGCTACTACTATTACTACTTCACATTATCCTCCTCCTCCTCCTCCCTCTACTACTACTACTACTACTACTACTACTTCACATTCTTCCTCTACTACTACTACTACTACTACTACTACTACTTAACATTCTTCTTCTTCTTCTTCTTCGACTACTACTACTACTACTACTACTACTACACATTCTTCCTCTACTACTACTACTACTACTTAACATTCTTCTTCTTCTTCTTCTTCTTCTTCTACTACTACTACATGCTACTACTACTACTACTACTACTTCACATTCTTCCTCTACTACTACTACTTAACATTCTTCTTCTTCTACTACTACTACTACTACTACTACTACTACTACTTCACATTCTCCTCCTCCTCCCCCTACTACTACTACTACTACTACTACACATTCTCCTTATTCAACTACTACTACTACTACTACTACTACTACTACACATTCTCCGTCTTCAACTACTACTACTACTACTACACATTCTCCGTCTTCAACTACTACTACTACTACTACACATTCTCCTTCTTCAACTACTACTACTACTACTACTTCACATCAGCATTGTCATCTTTGTCGTTGTCATCTTTGTCGTTGTCATCATCATCACCATCGTAGTCATCATCATCATCAGCAGCAGCAGCAGCAGCTTCATCATCATCATCATCTTGTTGTTGTTGTTGCTGTTCTTCTTCTTCTTCTTCTTCTGCATCATCATCATCGTCGTCGTCATCGTCGTCATTATCATTATCGTCTTCTTCTTATTATATTATTATTCTAGCACCCAGACCACCAGTCAAAGATCTAGAGGAAGTGGTGTTTAGGAGTGAAGGGGGAGGGGAGGGAGGTAAACATTCCCGTGTCCGTACAATGGGGTCTTCTTCTTCTTCTCCTTCCCCTTCTTCTCCTTCTTCTTCTTCTCCTCCTCCTCCTCCTCCTCCTCCTTCTTCTTCTTCTTCTTCTCCTTCTCCTTCTTCATCATCATCTCCACCTCCTCCTTCTCCTTCTGCTTCTTCTTCTCCTCCTCCTTCTCCTCCTCCTCCTCCTTCTTCTTCTTCTGGCTGTGCAAAGTTGCTTTCTGCCTGACGGGTAGCCGAGTGGTTACAGCGTTGGACTTTCAATCTGAGGGTCCCAAGTTCGTTCGAATCTCGGTAACGGCACCCTTGGTGGGGGGTGAAAGGGTGGAGATTTTTTCTCTCCGATCTCTCGGTTCAGTATAATCTGCTGTGTAGACCTGCTTATTGTGGCCAGACCTCCCTTTCGTGCGTATATACATACAGCAAGCAGAAGATCTTCTTCTTCTTCTTCTGCGTTCACTCGTATGCACACGAGTGGGCTTTTACGTGTATGACCGTTTTTAACCCCGCCATGTAGGCAGCCATACTCCGTTTTCGGGGGTGTGCATGCTGGGTATGTTCTTGTTTCTATAACCCACCGAACGCTGACATGGATTACAGGATCTTTAACGTGCCGTATTTGATCTTCTGCTTGCATATACACACGAAGGGGGTTCAGGCACTAGCAGGTCTGCACATATGTTGACCTGGGAGATCGTAAAAATCTCCACCCTTTACCCACCAGGCGCCGTCACCGTGATTCGAACCCGGGACCCTCAAATTGACAGTCCAACGCTTTAACCACTCGGCTATTGCGCCCGTCAACAGAAGATCAAAATACGCACCGTTAAAGATCCTGGAATCCATGTCAGCGTTCGCGGTGGGGTTATGGAAGCAAGAACATACCCGGCATGCCCACCCCCCGAAAACGGAGTGTGGCTGCCTTCATGGCGGGGTGAACACGGTCATACACGTAAAAGCCCACTCGTGTACACACAAGAGTGAACGTGATGGGGTAATTGCAGCCCACGAACAAAGAAGAAGAAGAAGAAGAAGAAGTTTTCTGCTCTGGTCAGCATTTGACAAGGACATTGGCACACAACACCCACCACCACCACCACCTCCGACGACCCCCTTCGTCCTCCCTCCCCCCCCCCCTCCTCCCCAGAAGGGACAGTGGAACCTGTCATCAAGGTCAACCTGGTGTGCATGGTCAACCACAACTACTGGGGTCTTCACCAACGACATGCAAGGAATGGAAAAAGAAGCAGTTGGGCGTTGGACGCAGAGGGGGGAATGGGGGGTGGGGGGCTGGGGGGGGGGGGCAGGAAGGGACGTAGGGGGTAGGGGGGGGGGGAGGCGGTGGGAGTGGGGGAGGGGGGGGGGGTATGGGTGGGTGGTGTGGCAATTGAAGAAGGGGTTGGGTTGGGTTGTGAGGGTTGCGTTAGGTTGGGGCGGAGTCAAGAGTCCGACTCGGCGTAGGTAGGTAGATAGGAAGGAAGGAAAGGGTAGGGAGACTTGGGCTCGGTGCA
>NC_134907.1:12358914-12363914 GCF_041734735.1 Babylonia areolata
AGATTAGTTTATATCCTGTTTTGTCATGAACAGCCTCTCCTAAACTCTGGTGACAAAGTGGTTATTTTAAGCTCCACACATTCTCTCCCCCCCCCCTTTCTCTCACTCACACACACACACACACACACACACACACACACACACACACACACAGAGTCAGTGTGTGTGTGTGTGTGTGTGTGTGTGTGTGTGTGTGTGTGTGTGTGTGTGTGTGTGCGTGTGTGTGTGTTTCGCGATTCGGTCTTTCGTCCATGTGTCTGTCTCTGTCTGTCTGCCCGTTTGTCTGTCTGCCTGTTTGTCTGTCTCTCTCTTTCACTTTCTCTATCCATCTGTCTATCTATCTGTCTGTGTGTGTGTGTATATGTGTGTGTGTGTGTGTGTGTGTCTGTCTCCCTCTTTCTGTTTTTCTCTTTCTGTATCTCTCTCCCTTTCTCTCACACAACGCACACGCACGCACGCACACATACACACACACACACACACACGCATGCACATACACACACACGCACACACACACACACACACGCGCGCACACACACACACAGACACATAAACACACATAATATTATCACCACCACCACGTTCACCACACATTCTCTTTGCTTTAAAAAGTGGGGAGGGGGGAGAGCAAATGCAGAAAAGAAAAATACAAAACGAAACAAACAAAAACAAGAGAGGCAAGGCCTTCAAGACTCACTTGTGGCAAATTAAGTCCCCTAGCATTAACTACAGATTAATTTCCCTTTTTTACTATCTGCACCTAAACGTTTGCAAAATAAATAAAACTTCCATGCTTTGCAAAACAAGTTCCTGTTTGAGCAAAAAAATGATAATGATGAATGCTCATGTTGTTGTGTCAGAATATCAGATCAAAGTGCCAAGTTTAGAGAATACAAAAAATATAAATATAACAGTAAATGCAGATTGCATATAATTAGGCTTCTTTTTTTTTTCTTTTTTTTTTTGGTGCCCATCCCAGAGGTGCAATATTGTTTTAAACAAGATGACTGGAAAGAACTGAATTTTTCCTATTTTTTATGCCTAATTTGGTGTCAACTGACAAAGTATTTGGAGAGAAAATGTCAATGTTAAAGTTAACCACGGACACACACACACACACACACACACACACACACACACACACACACACACAGACAACCGAATACAGGGTTAAAACATAGACTCACTTTGTTTACACAAATGAGTTAAAAAAAAACCCAAAAAACTGCACCTGTTCTGTTCTTTATTCATGCATGTGGAGTGATGACCTAGAGGAAACGCGTCCGCCTAGGAAACGAGCGAATCTGAACGCACTGGTTCGAATCTCACCGGCAGTCGCCAGTATTTTCTCCACCCGACCCCCCCCCCCCCCCACACACACACACACACCCACACCCCCAACCCCCTCCGCCCCCCCCCCCCCCGCCCCCCCCCCCGCTAGACCTTGAGTGGTGGTCTGGACGCTAGTCATTCGGATGAAACGGACAAGCCGAGGTCCCGTGTGCAGTATGCATTGAGCGCACGTAAAAGAAACCCACGGCAACAAAAAGGTTGTCCCTGGTAAAATTCTGTAGAAAATCCACTTTGATGGGAAAACAAATAGAAAGAGTGGTCAAGAATGATCTATGTAATTTGTAATTTTTTTTCTTTCATGTAAAGCGCCCTGAGCTCTCAGAGAGAAAGGGCGCTATGTAAATGTACATTATCATTATCATCATTATTATTATTATTATTATTATTAATATTAACTATTAACACGTTCGGTGTGTAAGCGAGGCCTGTCGCGTCTAGCATGTTCTGTCTATGCGTCGATCAAGCATTTGCTTCTTCTTTTTTTTTTCTTTTTCTTTCTTTTCTTTCTTTTTTTTTTAACACGATAAAAATATATATTCTTCAGCAGATGTAGTGTAGCTTATATGGACAGGTCCGCACTGCTTTGATACCTTCTTGGAACTCTTCTTCTTCTTCTTCTTCTTCTTCTTCTTCTTCTTCTTCGTCTTCTTCTTCTCCTCCTCCTCCTATCCCTTCTTCTTCTTCTTCTTCTTCTTCTTCTTCTTCTTCGTTCGTGGGCTGCAACTCTCACGTTCACACGTAAGCACACGAGTGGGCTTTTTACATGTATTCATTGACCGCCGGTTTTTACCACCCCGCCATGTAGGCAGCCATTCTCCGTTTTCTGGGGTCTCCTTGGAACTGAATCTGTTTGCTGTAGGCTCTGAGACGTGGGTAACGTAATTCTTAAAGTAACAAAATAAAATAAAAACTAAAGAGATTCACTTTGCCAGAAAGATTTGAACAGGGTGGTGAGGGTGAGACAGAGAGCACAGCAGAGAGAGAGAGAGAGAGAGAGAGAGAGAGAGAGAGAGAGAGACAGAGACAGAGACAGAGAGACAGAGACAGAGACACGGGATTGAAGAAGCAGACAGGAATTAAGAGAAACGGAGAGAAAATGTTAACGAATAAGAAATTGATATTGATTTTTTTTTTAATTCAATAGGGCCACTGCCCAAATTTGAAGAGCTATTTTTCATTCAAATAGGACACAAGTTGATTAAGATATTATACACAGTAGAGTGATGGCCTAGAGGTAACGCGTCCGCCTAGGAAGCGAGAGAATCTGAGCGCGCTGGTTCAAATCACGGCTCAGCCGCCGATATTTCCTCCCCCTCCACTAGACCTTGAGTGGTGGTCTGGACGCTAGTCATTCGGATGAGACGATAAACCGAGGTCCCGTGTGCAGCACGCACTTAGCGCATGTAAAAGAACCCACGGCAACAAAAGGGTTGTTCCATGCAAAATTCTGTAGAAAAATCCACGTCAATAGGAAAAACAAATAAAACTGCACGCAGGAAAAATACAAAAAAAAAAAAAAAAAAAGGGTGGCGCTGTAGTATAGCGACACGCTCTCCCTGGGGAGAGCAGCCCAAATTTCACACAGAGAAATCTGTTGTGATAAAAAGAAAGACAAAATACAAATACAAAATACATATTATTTTGTTACGTGCTGACAGCAGAAGAAACAAAAGAAAAACACACACTCGTCAAATTATCATAATACTCCCCGTATAATTGATTATCTCTTTCGAGTAGTTTTGAATTGTTGTCTTCCAAGAACGAAAGTTGTTATCAAGAAGACAAGTGTATACATGAATAGACAAGCATTCTAGATAATATCGAAAGTAGAGTACTGTTTTATCTGAACATAATATTCGTGTGTGTGTGTGTGTGTGGAGGGACGGGGTGGGGGTGGGGGCTAGGGGGAGGGGGGCCGCACACACACACACAGAGAGAGAGAGAGAGAGAGAGAGAGAGAGAGAGAGAGAGAGGCCGACAGATAGAGAGCGAGATACAGACAGACAGACAGAGACAATGAAAAAACGAGAGTCAGAGAAGGCCACAGACAGAAAGACAAACAGACAGACAGACAGATAGGCAGAGACAGACAGACAGGCAGACAGACAGACAGTCACAAACACACAGACACAGACACAGACACGGGCCGAAAACAGAAAGACAGACTTGCCAGAGGCAGAGACAGACAGACAGGCAGATAGACAGACAGTCACAAACACACAGACACAGACACAGACACGGGCCGAAAACAGAAAGACAGACTTGCCAGAGGCAGAGACAGACAGACAGGCAGACAGACAGACAGTCACAAACACACAGACACAGACACAGACACGGGCCGAAAACAGAAAGACAGACTTGCCAGAGGCAGAGACAGACAGACAGGCAGACAGACAGACAGTCACAAACACACAGACACAGACACAGACACGGGCCGAAAACAGAAAGACAGACTTGCCAGACGACAATGTAATTATCAAATCAACCGGCTAGGCGAGTCTGTGAATACTTTGTATGGTATTATATTGAAGTGAGTGTATTGTATAGTTGTATCATAATTATTGAGTTTCGTTTTTTGTTTTTTTTTTGTTTTGGATTATTGTATTCTACAGTCTTGTGTTGTATTTCTGTTGTGCACTGTGTTGAGTCGCGTTGTGTTGTGTTGTTTTCCGTTGACTTGCGTTGAGTTGCGTTGTGTTGAGTTGCGTTGAGTTGTGTTGTGTTGCATTTTGTATTTGTACTTCTTTTTTTTATCACAACAACCCCGGTACACTTGGTAATAAAGACATACTCTATTCTATTCTCTCTCTCTCTCTCTCTCTCTCTCTCTCTATATATATATATATATATATATATATATATATATATATATATATATATGCATGCACTCAAGGCCTGACAAAGCGCGTTGGGTTATGCTGCTGTCAGATACTGTGTAGCGGATATGGATTTGTCCGAACGCAGTGACGCCTTCGTGAGAAACTGAAAGTATAGTCATGTGTGTGTGTGTGTGTGTGTGTGTGTGTGCATGTACGTATGTACGTACTTATACGATTTATGTATTTATGTGAGTTAACTGCGCAATATTGTAAATGCTGCTCTGTGTTCTGGTTTCCTCCTGACATAAGTATGTAAGCGTCTGTTGTATGTTGAAAGACATTAATTTTGTCCGAACTGATTTTGAAAGGTAATTGCTAGGGATGACAGACACTTGTATACCGTCATTCTCCGCTTCAGAATTGCTCTTTCAATACTGGGCGTGCAAGGTAACTCCCTATTAGAATGGGGCTGAGGTGCACGCGAACTTGTCGCCTTTTTGTAAAAGTTGTCGCAGGTGGTAGCAATCAGTTTTTTTTGTGTGTCAATCCTTGCTGTACGCTAAATATATAAAATAATGCATAGATAAATAAACACACACACACAGACACACAGACACAGACACAGACACACACACACACACACATACATATATATATATATATATATATATATATATATATATATCTGTGTGTGTGGAAAAAAAATATATATATATGTGTGTGTGTGTGTGTGTGTGTGTGTGTGTGTTTGTGTGTGTGTGTGTGTGTTCGTTCTTTAGTTTAGCGTCTTTTCACTATCAGTGATATTAGACGTTAAAAAAAGGTGGG
>NC_134907.1:12368914-12371414 GCF_041734735.1 Babylonia areolata
CACAGCACAGCACAGCAACGCAACGCAACGCAACGAAACACAGCACAGCACAACACAACACAGCACAACACAGCACAACACAACACAGCACAGCACAGCACAGCAACGCAACGCAACGCAACGAAACACAACACAACACAACTAACACAACAACGCAATGAAAACACAGCACAGCACAGCACAACACAACTAACACAACACAACACAACTAACACAACACAACTAACACAGCACAACACAACTAACACAACACAACACAACTAACACAACACAACACAACACAACTAACACAACACAACACAACTAACACAAAAAAACGCCACAACGAAACACAACACAGCACAACACAGCACAACACAACACAACACAGCACAGCACAGCACAAGACAGCACAGCACAGCACAGCAACGCAACGAAATGCAACACAACACAACAACGCAACGAAACAACACAGCACAGCACAACACAACACAACTAACACAACGCAACACACCTAATACAAAAAACGCCACAACGAAACACAACACAACACAACACAACACAACACAACACAGCACAGCACAGCACAGCACAAGACAGCACAGCACAGCACAGCACAGCACAGCACAGCAACGCAACGCAACGCAACGAAACACAGCACAGCACAACACAACACAGCACAGCACAGCACAACACAGCACAACACAACACAGCACAGCACAGCAACGCAACGCAACGAAACACAACACAACACAGCACAGCACAGGACAGCAACGCAACGCAACGAAACACAACACAACACAGCACAGCACAGCACAGCACAGCAACGCAACGCAACGAAACACAACACAACACAACACAACACAACTAACACAACAACGCAATAAAACAACACAGCACAGCACAGCACAACACAACTAACACAACACAACACAACTAACACAAAAAAACGCCACAACGAAACACAACACAGCACAACACAGCACAACACAACACAGCACAGCACAGCACAGCACAGCACAGCACAGCACAGCACAAGACAGCACAGCACAGCAACGCAACGAAATGCAACACAACACAACAACGCAACGAAACAACACAGCACAGCACAGCACAACACAACACAACACAGCACAGCACAGCACAACACAGCACAGCACAGTACAGCACAGCACAGCACAGCAACGCAACGCAACGCAACGAAACACAGCACAGCACAACACAACACAGCACAGCACAGCACAGCACAACACAACACAACACAACACAACACAGCACCGCACAGCACAGCACAGCACAGCACAGCACAGCAACGCAACGCAACGCAACGCAACACAGCACAGCACAACACAGCACAACACAGCACAACACAACACAGCACAGGACAGCACAGCAACGCAACGCAACGCAACGAAACACAACACAACACAACACAACTAACACAACAACGCAATAAAACAACACAGCACAGCACAGCACAACACAACACAACTAACACAACACAACACAACTAACACAACACAACACAACTGACACAAAAAACGCCACAACGAAACACAACACAGCACAACACAACACAACACAACACAACACAGCACAGCACAGCACAGCACAGCACAGCACAGCACAGCACAGCACAGCAACGCAACGCAACGCAACGCAACGAAACACAGCACAGCACAACACAACACAGCACAGCACAGCACAACACAGCACAACACAACACAGCACAGCACAGCAACGCAACGCAACGAAACACAACACAACACAACACAACACAGCACAGCACAGGACAGCAACGCAACGCAACGAAACACAACACAACACAACACAACACAACTAACACAAAAAACGCCACAACACAACACAACACAACACAACACAGCACAGCACAGCACAGCACAGCACAGCACAGCACAGCAACGCAACGAAATGCAACACAACACAACAACGCAACGAAACAACACAGCACAACATAACACAACTAACACAACACAACACAACTAACACAAAAAACGCAACAACGCAACGAAACACAACACAGCACAACACAACGCAACGAAACGCAACAACGTAACAAAACACAACACAACACAACACAAATCAACGTACGATGATTTTTTTTTTTTTTTAATCGTTGTTTTGTTTTGCTTTATCTCTGTTGGACATGTAACTTTGCATGCATGTCTTATAAACCTTGTTAAGATTTAATTGACATTGAAATTGATTGTGATTCCGATTCACGCAAAAACGATAATGGCAATATTTTGTATTACTCTTTTTGTCACAACAGATTTCTCTGTGTGAAATTCGGGCTGCTCTCCCCAGGGAGAGCACGTCGCTACACTGACAGCGCCACCCCTTTATTTATTGATTTTGGGTGTTTTTTGTTTTTGTTTTTTTTCCCCTGCCTGCATTTATATTTGTTTTCCTGTCCAATTGAAGTTTTCCACAGAATTTTGCCAAGGACAACCCTTTTGTTGCCGTGGATTCTTTTACGTGCGCTAAATGCATGCTACAC
>NC_134907.1:12376414-12381414 GCF_041734735.1 Babylonia areolata
TGTTTTTTTTTCCCCTTAAAGATCCCGAAATCCGTGTCAGCGTTTGGTTGGGTTGTGGAAAACAAGAACATACACACCCGGCATGCACACTACTCCCTTTCCCACCACGCCCCCGAACCCCCCTCAGCACCTTCCTCCCTCCCCCTCACCCCCACCCCACCACGAAAATGATGGGGATCTTCTTCTTCTTCTGTGTTCACTCGTAAGCACACGAGTGGGCTTTTACGTGTATGACCGTTTTTACCCCACCATGTAGGCAGCCATACTCCGTTTTCGGGGGTGGGGGGGGGTGGTGTGCATGCTGGGTATGTTCTTGTTTCCATAACCCACCGAACGCTGACATGGATAACGTGCGTATTTGATCTTCTGCTTGCATATACACACGAAGGGGGTTCAGGCACTAAGCAGGTCTGCACATATGTTGACCTGGGAGATCGTAAAAATCTCCACCCTTTACCCACCAGGCGCCGTCACCGTGATTCGAACCCGGGACCCTCAGACTGACAGTCCAACGCTTTAACCACTCGGCTATTGCGCTCGTCGATGACGGGGCTAAAAACGGTCACACACAGAGTAAAAGCTCATTCATGTATACGAATGAACGTGGGAGTCGCAGCCAGTACCATATCATGCAACACAGTGACACTTACAATGCAATGCAATACGATTTAATGCAATACAACGTGACGCGACGCAATACCATATCATGCAACACAGTGACACTTACAATGCCACACAATACAGTATAATGCAATACAACGTGACGCGACGCAATACCATATCACACCACACAGTGATACTGACAATATAACGAAATATGACATAATGCAATACAACGCGACGCAATACCATATCATGCAACACAGTGACACTTACAATACAACGCAATACGACATAATGCAATACAACGTGACGCGACGCAATACCATATCACACCACACAGTGATACTGACAATATAACGAAATATGACATAATGCAATACAACGCGACGCAATACCATATCATGCAACACAACGACACTTACAATGCAACGCAATATGATATAATGCAATACAACGCGACGTAATACCATATCATGCAACACAACGACACTTACAATACAACGCAATATGATATAATGCAATACAACGCGACGCAATACCATATGATGCAACACAGTGACACTTACAATACAACGCAATACGACATAATGCAATGCAACACGATGCGACGCAATACCATATGATGCAACACATTGACACTTACAACACAACGCAATATAATATAATGCAATACAACGCAACGCAATACCATAAGTATCATGAAACACAATGACACTTACAATACAACGCAATACGACAGAATGCAATACAACGCGACGTATGCAACACAATGACAGCAAATCACTGTACAACACCACCACCACCACCACCACTCAAGATATGTCTGGTGAAGTCTAAAAACAGAGAGAAAAAAAAAAGGTCCCTCATGATCTTACTAGGATTCGAATCCGCAGTGAACGGTACTCGCGTTAAGCTCCTAGTGTGGGCGTGAGTGGACGGAACTCGCGTTAAGCTCGTAGTTTGGGCGTAAGTAAACGGCACTCGCGTTAAGCTCCTAGTCTGGGCGTAAGTGGACGGAACTCGCGTTAAGCTCGTAGTCTGGACGTGAGTGGACGGAACTCGCGTTAAGCTCGTAGTGTGGACGTAAGTGGACGGAACTCGCGTTAAGCTGCTAGTGTGGGCGTGAGTGGACGGAACTCGCGTTAAGCTGCTAGTCTGGGCGTGAGTGGACGGAACTCGCGTTAAGCTGCTAGTGTAGGCGTGAGTGGACGGAACTCGCGTTAAGCTGCTAGTGTAGGCGTGAGTGGACGGAACTCGCGTTAAGCTCGTAGTCTGGACGTAAGTGGACGGAACTCGCGTTAAGCTCCTAGTGTGGGCGTGAGTGGACGGAACTCGCGTTAAGCTCCTAGTGTGGGCGTGAGTGGACGGAACTCGCGTTAAGCTCCTAGTCTGGGCGTGAGTGGACGGAGCTCGCGTTAAGCTCCTAGTGTGGGCGTGAGTGGACGGAACTCGCGTTAAGCTCCTAGTGTGGGCGTGAGTGGACGGAACTCGCGTTAAGCTCGTAGTTTGGACGTAGGTGGACGGAGCTCGCGTTAAGCTCCTAGTGTGGGCGTGAGTGGACGGAACTCGCGTTAAGCTGCTAGTGTAGGCGTGAGTGGACGGAACTCGCGTTAAGCTCGTAGTTTGGACGTAAGTGGACGGCACTCGCGTTAAGCTCGTAGTCTGGACGTAAGTGGACGGAGCTCACGTTAAGCTCGTAGTATGGGCGTGAGTGGACGGCCCTCGCGTTAAGCTCGTAGTTTGGACGTAAGTGGACGGAACTCGCGTTAAGCTCGTAGTTTGGACGTAGGTGGACGGAACTCGCGTTAAGCTCCTAGTGTGGGCGTGAGTGGACGGAACTCGCGTTAAGCTCGTAGTTTGGACGTAAGTGGACGGAACTCGCGTTAAGCTCGTAGTCTGGACGTAAGTGGACGGCACTCGCGTTAAGTTCCTAGTCTGGGCGTATCATCGCGGGTTGGCCATTTCATGTTCGCGAGCGGACACGTGCCCTTGTGATGGGAGAGTAGAGGAGTAAGTGAGGAGGTGTTGGTGTTGGGAAGAATTGTGATTGTGCTCAGCGTTACGTGACAACTCTATCAAGAGTCAAATGCATGTTACAGCACGTGATATACGCTTCGTGACTATGCATTTCTCATCAATAACAATTTTAACTTACTCCCCTGATCAAGTTTGAGCGTCTTCTGATCCTACTCGCGTTGGAGTCGCCGCTATTACACAACGACACTTTCGTGCCAGTGTACATTAGGGGCGTGCAAACATGTAGAGTGGAGTTTAACGACCTATCGGCTTCAGGCCCTTAAGGTCAAGTTGTTCGTGGCTGTGGTCTTTTCCATGGGGGTATGACGTGGTCAAGGCGTCGGTCCTGTGGTCTAGCTTGTTTGAGGAGGGTCCTTGCCGTGTGTTCTGGTCGCCGGCGATGTCCGTGCTGTGTCCTTGTGGTGGAGTCCTGGTTGTCGGTCCGAGGCTGATCATCACGATGTCTTGTCTTGTCTGTGACTCTGTGGCGACAATCGGCAATAGGGGGATCGCGCTCTGGATGAACCGATGTCTGTGTGCGACCGTTAAGCCCCCTAGTTCAGCCAGGGGAACCCGGGCCCCACACAGCATCAGTCACACGCCCTGTCCTGGTTGTTGTCGTGTGGGGGAGTCCTGGCTGGTGGTCCAAGGGGTGTCCTCACTGGCTCCTGGGCTCTTCTTCGGGTGTGTGTTTGGGGGGAAGGGGGGGGGGGTCCCTTCGGGTTCAGTAGAGTGGAGTTTAACGACCTATCGGCTTTACGCCCTTAAGGTCAAGTTGTTCGTGGCTGTGGTCTTTTCCATGAGGGTATGACGTGGTCAAGGCGTCGGTCCTGTGGTCTAGCTTGTTTGAGGAGGGTCCTTGCTGTGTGTTCTGGTCGCCGGCGATGTCCGTGCTGTGTCCTTGTGGTGGAGTCCTGGTTGTCGGTCCAAGGCTGATCATCACGATGTCTTGTCTTGTCTGTGACTCTGTGGCGACAATCCACAATAGGGGGATCGCGCTCTGGATGAACCGATGTCTGTGTGCGACCGTTAAGCCCCCTAGTTCAGCCAGGGGAACCCGGGCCCCACACAGCATCAGTCACACGCCCTGTCCTGGTTGTCGTGTGGGGGAGTCCTGGCTGGCAGTCCGAGGGGTGTCCTCGCTGGCTCCTGGGCTCTTCTTCGGGGTGTGTGTGTGTGGGGGGGGGGGGTCCCTTCGGGTTCAGTAGAGTGGAGTTTAACGACCTATCTGCTTCACGCCCTTAAGGTCAAGTTGTTCGTGGCTGTGGTCTTTTCCATGGAGGTATGACGTGGTCAAGGCGTTGGTCTTGTGGTCTTGCTCGAGGAGGGTCCTTGCTGTGTGCTGGCCGCCGGTGATGTCCGTGGTCCGTGCTTGTGTTCGGGTGGTGGAGTCCTGATTGTCGGTCCGAGGCTGGTCCTCGCGATGTCTTTTCTTGTCCCGGTGGCGATAATCCACAATGGGGGGAGGAGGGGGGAGGCCGGGGTTTGGGGGGGGGTTGGGTGGGGGGGGGGGGCGCTCTGGATGACCGATGTCTGTGTGCGACCGTTAAGCCTCCTGGTTCAGCCAGGGGAACCCGGGCCCCACACAGCATCAGTCACACGCCCTGTCCTGGTTGTTGTCGTGTGTGGGAGTCCTGCCTGGTGGTCCAAGGGGTGTCCTCGCTGGCTCCTGGGCTCTTCTTCTGGGGGTGGGGTGGTCCCTTCGGGTTCAGTAGAGTGGAGTTTAACGACCTATCTGCTTCACGCCCTTAAGGTCAAGTTGTTCGTGGCTGTGATCTTTTCCATGGAGGTATGACGTGGTCAAGGCGTTGGTCCTGTGGTCTAGCTTGTTTGAGGAGGGTCCTTGCTGTGGGTTCTGGTCGCCGGCGATGTCCGTGCTGTGTCCTTGTGGTGGAGTCCTGGTTGTCGGTCCGAGGCTGATCATCGCGATGTCTTGTCTTGTCTGTGACTGTGGCGACAATCCACAAAAGGGGGATCGCGCTCTGGATGAACCGATGTCTGTGTGCGACCGTTAAGCCCCCTAGTTCAGCCAGGGGAACCCGGGCCCCACACAGCATCAGTCACACGCCCTGTCCTGGTTGTTGTCGTGTGGGGGAGTCCTGGCTGGCAGTCCGAGGGGTGTCCTCACTGGCTCCTGGGCTCTTCTTCGGGTGTGTGTGTGGGGGGGGGGGGTCCCTTCGGGTTCAGTAGAGTGGAGTTTAACGACCTATCTGCTTCACGCCCTTAAGGTCAAGTTGTTCGTGACTGTGGTCTTTTCCATGGGGGTATGACGTGGTCAAGACGTTGGTCTTGTGGTCTTGCTCGAGGAGGGTCCTTGCTGTGTGCTGGCCGCCGGTGATGTCCGTGGTCATTGCTGTGTCCTGGCTGTGTTCGGGTGGTGG